>NW_020172451.1:4388951-4392793 GCF_003031525.2 Neophocaena asiaeorientalis asiaeorientalis | reverse complement strand
CGGATGGACCGCCCGACCGCCAGGGTGGCCTGCGGGGGACTCCGCACCCCGCCCCTGCTCGAGTCACCGCTCCCGGGGGGCCAGCGTACAGGCCGAGCTCTGAGGTCACGCAGACTGAGGTTCAAATCTCAGCTCTGCCACGGACGAGCCGTGCGAGCCTGAGATGCCTCAACACACCAATCCAATCGAGAAGAGCCCTGAAACACAGGCCTTCTTCCTGAGCCCTCCCAGGGCCCCGGCCCACGCCGCTGGGTACTGGCACCGCTGCCAGGGCCTCGACAGGGGAGAGTGGCTGGACAGGAGCTGGCAGGGTCGCAAGTGGGATGCAGCTGGGTTCCGGGCACCCCACATTTCCCAGTCGAGTCACCTGCCGTGGACCCCAGTTTTCCCAACCTTAAAATAGAAGCTTGGTCCACATGACTTCTAGAGCCCCAACCATCTTGGACATCCTAGGATCCCAAGGTGTGGAGGCCCTGATTCAGAGTTTAAGGGCCATAACAATGATTCCTCCCGCCTGGGAAGCACTCTCTGTAGGCGTTTACGGCGCATTTTCCCATTATTCATGAGCTCTTTGACCTTTCGACTCTGATGCCCATTTTACAGATGAGAAAACCGAGGCTCTGAGCCAGGTGAACTCACTTGCCCCGAGTCAAACAGCAGGAAGAGCGCGACCCCAGCCCAGCGCCCACCGCCTTTCTGAAGGCGTGTGGGGCCTGAGGGAAAAGCTTCTCGTATTCCCTCGTATTCCCTGATGAGGGGGAACTAGAGGGAGACAAAGCCCACCTCCTCGAAGCTGTCGATCATGAAGAAGATGTTGGGGTAGCTGATCTTGGATTCTTCCCCTTTGCTGTCCATGGGATGTTTACTGGGGGATGCGAACACTTGCTGAAAGAAAGGAGATGCGAAGGACTGAGTGTGGCCCCGGCCCTGCACCCAGACCAGGAGCCACTCAGTGGGGTGCAGTGTGCTGCCCAGAGCCAGGCCACGCTCAAGGTTGCCACTTGGGAAGAAGCCGTCCGGGATGACTGGTTTAGCGCTCCTGAGCAGGACGTAGGCCCCCGGGGGCTGAATGGACTTCTGGAGCTGGACGCTCACTTCGGGGCAGGGAAGGCAGCAGGAGGACTTGCCTCCCAAGTAAACACGGGGCGGCCAGAGGGCTCACCTGGGATTTCTTCTTATGGACGTGGATGTCCCCGCCATCAGCTCGTGTGCACACAGCACATGTCACCATGTAGTCCAGCTGGAAGAGAGCGCAGGACGGGGGTGTGGAGGGGTCTGCTGTCCCTCGGGGCCTTCTGACAGCCCCCCTCCTGGAGCCCTGCCCCGCGGCTCCCCTGTACCTTCTGCAGGATGAGGTTCAAGCAGACGCTCTCCTCCCAGTCGATGTCAGGGTCTCCGAGGCCCGGCAGCTTCTTGGAGTCCCGCCGGTACACCTCCACCTCCACCTCGGGCTCGGCCTCAGCCAGCTGCGAGGCCCAGGGCAGAAGTGAGTCCCAGCCCCACGGGGCCGTCTTCTCCCTCACCACTGCACCCGCCAGGTGCTAACACAGACGTGGACTCCAACCTTACTGCTGGGCTCTCTAGCTATGCGACCCAGAGTTCACTGGGGGGGGGGGGGGGGGTCCCAGCAGCCTGAGCTGCCCACGCTGCTCTCCTCACCTCGCCTACAGGCGGCCCGTCCACCCATCCACCCTCCACCACTGGCCTAGCGCCGGCAGCCCTGGGGTTGCTATGGTGACCGGGTACCGCTAGGCTGCAGGGCGAGGAGGGGGCCGGAGGCAGCCCGGGGTTGCCGCAGAGAACCCGCAGCGCGCAGGCGCTGCGGTAGGGCCCGCCTCACGCCTGCCAGGGGCTTGCCTTTCTGTTCTTTTGAGCAGTGTGGGCAGAGAAGCTGCCTGGGAGCGGCTGTGTGGTCTCCTCACTCCCCCTCCCTGCCCACCTCGCACCCCCAGGCCTGCGGGATCTCACCACATCGCTGCCCGCCGGCTGCCTTCCAAACACTACCGGCAGATGTGACATGGCCCAGCCCGGCAGGGCGCCGTCGTATGTGCGCCTGACACGCCCCTCCCGCTCTGCCTGTGCCGGTCCCTCCACACGAATGTCCTCAGTCCACTGCCGTCCCCTCTCTCTGTCCTACAACATTCCGGCCAGATGTCACCTCCTCCTCTTTGTGGGTCCCCAGACACCCGCACTCTTCCCACCATCACAGCACCGACGGCTCCACGTGCCACTGGCCACGCTGTCTGTCCATCCCAACAGACTGCGGGCTCCCCGAGGACCGGGCCAAGTCTGAGTCATTTTGTGCTCCCAGTGCTGGGAGAGAGGCATCTGTACAGAGCTCACGGCAGGTGTTCGATGGAACATTCCAGCACGTGAACAGCTAGACTGCCACACACTCCCATGGACTCAGGCTCCCCCCTGACCTCAACAGCCCCCAACCTTCAGGAGAGCTCGCACGTGGCTCCGGGCCTCCCGCTTCAAACTCCTCAGTCCCGAGTCCAGGGTTCTTTCCCCGGGAGAAAGAGACCATCGTCTGCCCATTCTTTTCGCCTCCCTGCCCGGCCACTCTGGGAACACGCAGACCTGACCTCTCCCTGTTCCCGCCTGCCCGCCTGGAGAATTCAAGGCCAAGTCAGGCTAAGAAAACCCTCCCTGACTAGAGCCGGGGCCTCTCCAGGCACCGAAATCCAAGGCACAGCTAGGAGTCTCAGATGTGCCCAGTCCTTACTGGAGCCTCTGGTCTCCCTGCCTTTGAGAAAACACCAAGATTTTGCAAAAAAAAGTCATCTGTAATCTGAACCCCAGCAGATGCCAACAGGCCGGAGAGGTGGCGGACAGAAGTCGGAGCCCACAGCCCTGCTGCCTCCCGGCTGTCTGCCCCCAGGCTCCAGTCTCCCCGCTGGCGAACTGTGGAGGGAGCAGTGCCTGCACCCCCAGAGCTGTGCCGAGGACAGAGGACAGCGTGCCCATCACGGGAGACACCGGCTCCGAGGCACCCAAGACTCTCACCGCCCTCTGCCAGGGGACTCGTGTGGTCACATCGCCCAAACCTCTGGCGCCCCAGGTGTGTGCGATGGGACGGCCTTAACCCGGCCCCCTTTTCCGGGAGAGGCTGAGCCCTAGAGAGGAGCTGACTGGACTAGGTTACAAGGCCAGTAGGGGGAGATGATGCTGGACCGGAAGGGTGGATGTGGTGACCGGGGACCTTGGACCAGGCTCCCGAAGGCGCTCAGCTCAGGACCTCTCCACCCATACCTGCCCCCAAATTCCACCCCTCCATCCCTCCCAGGGCTCCCCCTGCCCACACTGAGTGTGGCTCGGGTCCCACCCAGCACCAAGGCCGTGCAGGCGAGGCCTGTGCCACAGCCTCTGGTCACCAGATCCAATGGCCCGTCCCCCTCTCGTCCTGCATCCCCACGCCTGCCCACTTCTGGAGCCCTCCACCTCTCCAGCCAGTCGCTCAAGGTCTCCAGCTGGTCCCTCCCACATCAGGCTGGCTCAGGGCTCTGTCCTAGGCCTCTTTGTTACTCCCCCGAGGCTCCCTCCTCTTCCCATGCCATCTTGGTGCCCATGGTCCCAAATCTGTAGCTCCTCCCTGACCTCTCTGCTCAGTTTCACATAGGAAACCCACTGCCTGGAAGACACCGCCATTTGGATGTCCCACGGGCACCTGCGACTCAACCCGTCCAACACCTGCCCTCCTCCTGTGTCTCCTCCAGATTCACCCCGGGCCCAAGCCGGAGACCTGGCTGCCAGGCCAAGTCTTCCCTCCGCCCCACATTCAATCACCTGAAGCCCTGCTAGTTAAGCCCACTTCCTGGGCCTTCCTCGGAGTTGGCCTC
>NW_020172451.1:4359905-4388920 GCF_003031525.2 Neophocaena asiaeorientalis asiaeorientalis | reverse complement strand
GGCACAGCACAGCAGCTCCTCACTTCTACTCTGACGCCCCCCAACCCTTCCCCCACCTACGCCCGAGAGCCTGCCACATGGAACTCTGACCACGTCCGCTTCGCCGGTTCGTCAGGCTCAGTGGCTTCGCAGGGCTCCGGGGGTAAAACCCGATTTCTGGTCACTACAGTTGCCACACTGTGTTGGCGCCACGCGACGCACTTCAGGGTCCCAGTGCCCACTGGCCCCAGTGACAACGCGGCCACACAGCCAGCTGCTGCAGACACCAGATGGACACCAGAGGACCCTGGCCCGCCCCTGGGCCTTCCTGCATGACACGCAGCCCGGCCAGACCAGCCATACGGCCGCCGGCATTGCCAGCCACCATGCCTCCTTTGCAGCGGGCACCAGGCCTGTCCATCTGCAGAAAACCCATCACGCGTCAGGCTCAAAGAGCAGGCACACGGCAGGGGAGGCACAAGCCCCAGGTAACAAGCCCCGGCCCGGGGCTGCAGGCCCTGCGGTGGGCACGCTGCAGAGACCTGCCTCCACGGCCCTCCCGTTTCCGTGTATTTAAAGGGAAGCAACGTGTTTCCATGTTTGGCATACAGGTTGCTAAAACATTTTACAAAATACTAAATAAAGCTTCTGAAAAACATGCAAAGTCTGTTCGATCAACTGCTCTACACAAACTTAGCGGATGAAACACCTGAGGCGACTCATTCCACCTGTGAGCCCTCGGCTTCCTCTTCTGTAAAGCGGGGATAATAACCCCTGCCCTGCTGAGTCGCTGGGAAGACACGAGATCGGGAGGCAGAGAGCTCAGCACCGTGTCGGGGGCGTGGTGAGCGCTCAGGGCCTGGTAGGCGCCAGCATCGTCCCCAAGCCGGCTCAACTGCCCGCGCCAGGGAGGACCCCAGCCGCTGGGGCCAAAATCTTCGCTCCCCCATTAAGTTACTAATTATGAGATGCGGCCACTTCACCCAGCCTCTGCCCGTGTTTCCTCCAAGGTACTACAGTGATGAGAATCGCTGCTTTCCAGGGTCGTGGTGAAGATTAATAATGATGTCTATCTACACAAGCCCAGCGCATCCCGCCATCGGACGCGCGTGTGGCCATCCCCGCACAGTTCCTGAAGCCTGGCAGGTGCTAAATGAACACCATGTTCCCCTCTCGACTCGCACAAGGACTGCAGGGAAGCCCCTCTCTCACACGAAGAGCAGACCTCCAGGGAGGCTTGGCTGGGCCCCGAGGGGCCACTCACCTTCCGCCCGTCGACGGCGCCCTCGCTGCCCATGTACGCCAGCTTCCGGCGCACGTAGAAGAGCATGTCGTCCTGCCGCGGGGCCCACTTCTCCATGAAGTAGGTAGAGAACATCCAAGTCCAGAAGACGATACGGTCATCCTTGAAGCACCCTGCACAGGGAGGCCAGAGAGGAGTGAGGAAGGATGGGTCAACTTGGCCCCAGCCCCGTGACCTTGGCCGGGCCCGGGCCCTGTCCCCCACCCCGCCCCCGACCTGTGTTTCTGGTCAGAAAGCAGCCAGGACTGTGTGATGTTCAGAGCCCCCTTTTCCCTCACACCCCACCACGGGGCACCCGAAGAGGCTCAAGGCCACGAGACCCTCCCCCACCGCCCCCCATGGCACAGTGGACTCCAGCCTGTGGGTGAATCAGCAGCTTCGGTGGGGAAGGAAAGACGGAATCAGAGGGAACGTCATGGGCAGGCTGTCTGGCTGGGAGCCGGAAGGGCTTAGGATGGGAGATCTGTCAGGCAGGCACCTCCCTCCCCCCATCCCCACCCCAGGCTGCCGCAGCTCCCACGGAGAATCCGACTTAAAGGAACAGCTGCCCCTTTGCTAACCACGCTCAGCGGCAGGCAGGAAGCAGGGAGGATGTCCACCCTACCCTCACCCTGGCGCCACGGAGCCTCTCGGCACGCCAGACTGACTGACTTCTTTTTATTACAAACAGGATTCCTTTATGATAAATCTTTACGGTACTCTTTCCCACACAAGGAGAAAAAGCCCACAGGCTCTGGTAGGAAGGACTGTTTCCACTCCAGCTCTGCACTTGCCACGTGACAGCGGGCAAGCATCGCAGCCTCTCTGACCCCAGGTTTCTGGGGGTGAACACAGACTGAGACCATGGGCGTGGAGAGCCCGCGCCTGGCACAGAGTGGGACCCACAAAGGCGGGTGTCTACACAGATCCGACAAAATTCCAACATGTGCTGCAGAGCTGTTTCTTCGAAACCCAAGATATTAAATTGCTCCTGGTTTCTTTCTCTTCTCCAGAAACTGCTTTACCACCGTGACTGAGCCCTCGCACTTGGGTCCTAGAAGGACCTGACTTAACCCAACCCTGGAGGCGGGAACCTGGGGGCCGCTGATGCGGGGCTCTCCCTTGTCCTCACAGGCGGCACAGGGACTGGCCAGGCCCCCTGACTTGCAGCCCATGCCCCCTCCTCCGGGTAGTCGGCCATCAGGCTCTGGAAGACTGAGCCGCAGGCAGAAAACCCCAGGCTTTGCTTACATCACCATGACCAGAGACCCAGGCTCCACACCAGCTCCTGCCCTCTGCCCTCTGCAGGGCTGCCACGGGCAGTCTGCAGCCCGCCCACTCCCACGCCCTGCCTGGCTCCCATGCGAGGGAAACAGAAGGGTCCTCGTCAGTGAGGCGTCCAGGTCAGCGAGCCTGATTAAGACAAAGGCCACCCATCAGCCTTGACGGCAAAGGCTGGAAGAGGCCACAGGACTGACGGCCACATCCGCAAGCTGGCAGGCAGCAGGTGGAATGTCGCCGCCGTCCGCACCATTCTGCATCACCGCCCGGACGTTCCTGCCACACACCTTTTCGACAGGCAACGCCCAGTTCACGCCCCTACAGACCCCTACAAAACTAAGCAAAGGGGCCGTGTTATTCCGAACAAAACAGGAACTCTCCCGTGACTCTGTTTACTCGCAGCTCCCTCAGCCCAAAGCCCAGCAGAAGGCCCATCAGGCGAAATGCTCAAAGACTGCCCACGCCGACTGCTTCCTGGCCCCGCGGGGGGTACAGAAGTGGCAAGCAGTGGGTCAGGTCTCCAGTCCCCACCACCTGCCACAGTGAATTACAAGTTCACCATCAGCGTCACTCAGGGTCAAGCGCTGCCCCCCTCGGGCGGCACTCTCTGTTTATTCTGCAGGCAGAAGGAGCCTCGTGGTACCTCGGGCACCCAGATGGTTACGATTTGTTACACATTTGCCATGTTGAGTGAGCACCAGGTAGAGCTACGCAGATCATCTCACTAAACTCTGCCTGCATTCTGTTACGTCTACTGCCCCGTTTCACAGACGCAGCTGACTCTCAAGAGGTTAAAAAGGAGGCCAAGATCACAGAGTTAGAACCCGCCAAGTCCTCAGACCTGTCAGACCCCCGCGCTGACACTCTTGGAAAATGCTGGACCCAGATAACGAATGCAAAGCGCTTAGCAGGCAGCTGGCAACCCCGGGAGCGCGATGAGGGAGGGGTCCTGGGGTTGGGGGAGGATGCAGGGTTTGCCTGCAGGAGTGGAGTGCTGGAGGTGGCACAAAGTGCATGCCACTGTATTCTCTAGGATTCCACGTGCCGCCAGGCCTGGCCCAGTGGGGGCCACACAAGGGGTCCCATGTCCCTGCTTTAAATGCTGAAAAATCACTTTCTTCACAGCTCATCCGGCCCGGTTAGTGAGGGAGTCTGCAGGTCCCAAGAGTCTGAAGCAGACTGCATGCCAGTACTTCCTCCTAACACAAAGGCTCAGCTCACACAGGGGCTGCTGGCGCCCAGCCCGAAGGTCACCCCGGGCCGGCTGCCGGCCCCCCCACCCCCAAGGGCCACTCCCAAACAACCTCTCAGAGGGGACCAGCCCACCCCCCGTACGCTTCCAGCCCACGTGGCCATCAGAAAGTCCCCCTCACTGCCAGCTCCCCACCCGGGCTGGTGCCATCACCCCTAGAATGCACTGGTTGCCCCTTCCACTCCCATCCGACAGTCTGCCCTCCACACCACAGCCACAGGATCTTTATTTAAAGATCGTTCCCTGCCCCCCTTAGACCCTTCCCAGGGAATTCGGAATAAAACCCAAAGTTCTGAGAAAGCTCTCCAAGACAGCCCCTCCTCGCGCTGCTCACCAGCCCTGCTGGCCTCCTCCCCCTCCGATTCTCTGCCCCGGTGCCTTTGCACAGGCGTCTCCTTCCTGTCATTCCAGCTGCAGCTTAGACGACTCTCACCTCTTCAGAGAGCCTCTCCGGACACCACATTAAATGTGGCCCGAGGGGCTTCCCTGTCACAGCACCTTGTTTTACTGCCATCGTCACCACTGGTGTTTCATATCGGTTTGCTGTCTGTCCCCCACTGCATGAAAGCAGCTCAGGAGGAGGGACTTGTGTGGATGACCATCAGATTTCAGTGCCCAGAGCAGAGCCAGGCACATAGCAGGCGCTCGATAAATGCTGTGTGAATAAATGGGTTGTCCCAAGTTAACAGGAAGCAGGTTCAGTGAGGTGGGTGACTTGTCCAGGTGACCACAGCAGGGACGTGGCCCAGCCACTGTCCACCTGAGGCCTGGGTGCCCCACGCAGGACACAGGGCATGGACTTGCCACTTTATTTCAGTCGCAAGGGCCCTGACTTAGAAAGATCTTCCGAAGATGCCCCAAACACAACACGACACGAGGGCTGCAGCCCCCTCACTTAGCTCGCCCAGGCTCCACAGGCAGGCTCAAAGCAATGGCTCCACAGGCAGGTGGGCCTGTCACATGTGCTAAGAAGACCCCTGGGCGTCCAGACAGGGCCCACCCCGACCCCGCCTTTCTGAGCACCTGCAGCCCCTGTGCGCCCGGCAGGTGCAGGTTGGGAGACCCAGCACCAACACGCTCCGAAAGAAACAGGGGGGCTAGACGTTCGCTGTCAGCTGTGGACACCACACGGATGTTATCATTAGCGTAACTACTTCAGTACCAATGACAAACTCATTGTCATTGAGTAGGAAGAAACTCTACTCTCTCAGGGAAACCCCACGCACCTGCCTCTCTCACCCATGAGGTGGGGAGAGGCCTGCTAGAACCATCGCCAGGACCAGCCGTGGGCACCACACCCAGAGACGCTGGCAGAACAGACACGCAGACCACGGCCACACCCAGGACACCCAGTTTAAAGCCAGAAGAGAAATCGCAAAGGTCAAGAGCTGCCCCCGACCCCGAGCACTCAAACTTCCCCTCATGCCCAAGAGAAGCATGGCTGAAATCAAAAGGAACATGAAAACCAGGGGAGGGAAATTCACAGTAAATAACTAATGTCCATGTAATAAAGAATTCACGGGGCTTCTCTGGTGGCACAGTGGTGAAGAATCCACCTGCCAATGCAGGGGACACGGGTTTGAGCCCTGGTCTGGGAAGATCCCACATGCTGCGGAGCAGCTAATCCCACGCGCCACAGCTACTGAGCCTGTGCTCTAGAGCCTGCGAGCCCCAACTACTGAGCCCACGTCTCACAACTACTGAAGCCCATGTGCCACAACTACTGAAGCCCGCGTGCCTAGAGCCCGTGCTCCGCAACAAGAGAAGCCACTGCAATGAGACGCCCGCGGACCGCAACGAAGAGTAGCCCCCGCTCGCTGCAGCTAGAGAAAAGCCCGCGCAGCAACGAAGACCCAATGCAGCCTAAATAAATAAATAGACAAACAAACCAAAAAAATAAAGAATTCACATCATAGCAAGTTATGAAAGAAAATGCATAAGAGCCCAATAGATAAATGGGTAAAACACCAAAACAGGTAACTGCCAAAAAGGAAACATAACCACTTAACAAAAATGTGGGAAAATATAAATCTCACTAGTTTTTAAAAATTCACATTGAAAGAACAAGTTGTCCTTTGTTTTTGTTTTTTTTTTTGGCCACGCCCCACAGCCTGCAGGATCTTTGTTCCCCAACCAGGGATCGAATCCGGGACTTCGGCACTGAAATCATGAAGTCTTAACCACTGGACCACCAGGGAATTCCCCAAGTTGTCATTTTTAAGAAGGCAAATTTGGTATTTTAAAAATACCACTTAGGACTTCCCTGGTGGTGCAGTGGTTAAGAACCTGCCTGCCAATGCAGGAGATAAGGGTTCAAGCCCTGGTCTGGGAAGATCCCACATGCCGCGGAGCAACTAAGCCCATGTGCCACAACTACTGAGCCTGTGCTCTGGAGCCCGAGAGTCACAACTACTGAGTCCACGTGCCACAACTACCGAAGCCCGTGTGCCACAACTATTGAAGCCCGCATGCCTAGAGCCCGTGCTCTGCAACAAGAGAAGCCACCGCAATGAGAAGCCCACACACCACAAGGAAGAGTAGCCCCCGCTCGCTGCTACGAGAGAAAGCCTGCACGCAGCAACGAAGACACAACGCAGCCAAAAACAATAAATAAATGAATAAATAATTTAAGAAAAAAGAGTGCAAAAAGAAAAAAATACCGCTTAGGAAAACCGGCAGATTCGACAAAGTTAAACACATATTTACCAGTGATTCAGCCATTCCCAGGTACTTGCCCAAGAGAAATGAAGCATGTGTCTGGCACAGACACTGGTATACAAGTGTTCACAGACACTTTGTCCCTAGTAAACCCAAACTGGAAACCAGGAGGAGGTACACGTGAAACATGACGTAGCCACTCAATGTTCCTGGCAATAAGAACAAACCACTGATCCGCACTGCACTACGGATACATCTCAAAATCATCACGCTGAGTGAACGTCAGGCACAGAAAAAGCTACACCTGAAGGGCCGCGTTCACATGACGCTTCAGAAAAGGTACAACTACAGTGACAGATGCAGACTGGGAGTTGCCCCAAAACGTTCTGTTTCTGGTGGTGCTTTCACAACCATCAAAACTCATCCAATTACTTACTTTACACGGACACAGTTTATTTTACATAAATTATACTCCAATAAAGTTGATAAAAAGTTACGACAGCCAAAGCTGGGAAGAGTACATTGAACTGGGAGCTCTCATATATGGCTAGAGAACAAAAATCACTCTATCCTTTGTGAAGAGCAAGCGAGCATTTTCCTGCTTCTGTGAATCTATCTTATGGAAAAGAAAAAATAGGAGTAAAGTAAATAAAGGCCTTTTGCAGAAAGACATTCTCTCTGTATCAGTGAGAGCAAATAATATGACAATAATCCTAATAATAAGGAAGGAGAAAAAGAAAGTAATATTCTGTAATTACTGACATTCAATCCAGGTAAATTATGCTGTGTGTACTAAACCCGATCTCCGTCAGTCTTTTAAAAGGACGCCTATGAAGACAAGTAGGCACATGGAAATGCGTGTAATACGTTTGGTGAAAGAGCGGAAGCTCAGGCTGTACACACACTGACCACAACTACATACGTCACACGCCCGAAAGGCAGGAGCTGCTCTACCTCACAGGAAATATGTTTTCTTTTTTCTTTGTTTTTACTTTTAATATGTTGTGGGTATTTTTGGTTTTTTTTTTTTTTTGCGGTACGCGGGCCTCTCACTGTTGCGGCCTCTCCCGTTGCGGAGCACAGGCTCCGGACGCGCAGGCTCAGCGGCCATGGCTCACGGGCCCAGCCGCTCTGCGGCATGTGGGATCTTCCCGGACCGGGGCACGAACCCGCGTCCCCTGCATCGGCAGGCGGACTCTCAACCACTGCGCCACCAGGGAAGCCCTGGATTTAATGTTTTTAATAGTAAGATGACACCACTTTTTCCCATGAATGTACGACTTTTGATGAATGTCATAAGGCTCATTAAAGTGAGAGGAGGGGGACAGAAAAGGGACTCCCCATCTTCAGAGGGAGGAGAGGAGGGTGGGATAGGAGACAGTCCAAGTCCAAAAGCTAGGAAGGGTCAAGGTCACAGAGAGAGTTCAGACTCGTGGAAGCACAGTACAGCGTGTGGATCTACAGCCAAACATATCTGAGTTCAGGCCCTGACTCTCCTGCCCCCCAACCAGGTGGCCAGTGCACCCCTCTGGATCCCAGGAACTCCATCTGTCAGAGGGGTCTAACCTGCCACCCTCCCAGAACCAACAGTGAGGACGGGGGGCGGGGGGAGAGGCCAATACGAAAGTCCTTTGTAAGCCGTAAAGTTCTGTCCACATGTACATTCGGGGACCCTCTGCACTGCTGCTTCGTGTGTCTCTGTCGGCAGTGTGGCTCGCTCAGATGAGGTCATGGATCCCAAACCTGCCAGTGTCCCTAAACTACGTGGTGCAGTAACTGTGTGAACAGACATATGAGGGGTAATTGGACCCTTGTGTGGCCTGTGAAATCAGTACCAGCTTTTCCCAAGACCTGTCCAGCAAGAAATCCCCTGGGTCATAAACCCTGAGAGCCGCCAGTCCAACAGAGAGCTCCCTAATCTCCATGACTCTCTCCATCCCTGTCTCCCTGCCATCTGGCCACAGGGGCAGCAAATTTCCGGACCCTTGAATCCAGTGGATGACAGACTTAGGGGAGAGATGCAGCCCCAGATGCTGAGCCACTCACTGGGGCAGCACCACGGACAGCTCCATGCCCCCAGGCTGCTCCCTGCTGGGCTGTGGTCCTTACAATCTGTTCTCATAATCCATGGTAGTTACGTTCTATAAAGTAGCCACAGACACTGAATTAGCAAATACCGAACGACTGCTCCTAGGGAAATACAGGGTTGAGTTCCTGCAAGTCTCTGGTTACAATTTCGTCCACCGATCGATATGTATAACCTTGTTTTACGTGTTTCTCTTTAAAGACACCTTATTTAATATATAGTTGGGTTATTAACATTGAACTCCAGGACACCAGCACTGTAGCTCGTGCCTGAACGAAGCTTATCTAACAGGTATATTCTCCATAAGGCCCATCACAGCCTTCTCTTGCTTGAGACTATACAGCACTTCAGCTTTAACGCTTGGGGCCACTTTAAACAGCAAAATCACCACCAAAAAGCACAAAAATGCAAATACATGGCACTATATAGACCACAAAAATGATGAGTTGAAACAAGGAGGCGTGGTGTCACCTTGCTCAACCTCAGCTGGGACCGTGCACCTACCTCGGGTGACTCAGAGTTTCCCACCACTCTGCACACGTCTGCGATTAACCACAAAAGCACCAAAGGTACTGACGACTTCAGGGGGTTATGGATAAATTTCTGTTGAGTAGGTAAATCTGTAATACAGAATCCGTGAATAATGAGGATGGGCTGTATCAGAAAAACTGGTATCTTCCAGCTCGAAATGGGACTACGGGGATCCAGCCACCTCCCCTGCCTGCAGTGAGTGACCTGCTTTCACAAGCTACCGGCTTTGAACTTCAGAACTGGGAGAGCCCTTTATAGACTAGTGAGTCTGGGGACGCACGGAGGAAGGCACGCAGCTGTGTGAGGAGAAGAACCCGCGCCTCCCAGGCCCAGCTCCGTGCTCTACAACCACCCGGCCACAGATTCTCTATCTCATTCTGCATGACACCGAATGGGGGATGTAATCGTGCCAACAGCTCAACAGCACTGACAGTGATGACGGCCCACGTTTGCCCTGCACTCTACAGTTTATAAAGCCCTTTCACCTGTTACTTCTTCATGGCAACTTGATGAGGTGGGGATAACCTCAGTTTAGTTTAAAACCTCAGTCTTTGGTTTAAAAATAAGGCAGGGCTTCCCTGGTGGCGCAGTGGTTGAGAGTCCGCCTGCCGAAGCAGGGGACACGGGTTCGTGCCCCGGTCCGGGAAGATCCCACATGCCGCTGAGTGGCTGGGCCCGTGAGTCATGGCCGCTGAGCCTGCGCGTCCGGGGCCTGTGCGCCGCAACGGGAGAGGCCACAACAGTGACAGGCCCGCGTACCGCAAAAAAATAAATAAATAAATAAATAAGGCAACTGAAGCTTGGGAATCCAGTGGCTCGATAGCATCTGGGGCTCAAACCCTGCCACTCATATTCTTTCCAAGGTCCCAGATGTAGGCATATGCGCCTGAGTCTTCAGCAAGTCAATCTCTTTACGGTAGTGACGTCAAAGATCACTGAGCACAGATCACCGTGGCAAGCATAATAATAATAGAATATTCAAATCATAGAGGGAGCAATTCTAACTAATTTGATCTATTAATTTAACATGACCCAATAGAAAATGCCAAGAGAATGTTTTAAAATAAGAACAGCCAGGAAAATTCAGAGTGATGTGGGATCAAGATTCTTATCAGATATTAAAACACACTAGAAAGCTAAATCCTCATGTCACCATCAACACAAACTACACAACCCTTCCGCGTTGCAAACAAAAAACCCACAGACTGTTGGCTGCCTATCCTGCCACGTGGATGAGGTCGACTTGAAGGCTGGAAAAGGGCCAGAGAGAGTGGAGATAGGAGAGGGACACAGTGGGGCCACTCAAGTCCTTAGTATTGGGCATTCCTAGTCTTCTGGAGGCTTTAGTTTTCAACTCTTCTACAGATTGTCAGCCAAAAATTTTGTTTATTTAAAAAAATTTTTTTTATTGAAGTATAGTTGATTTTACAAATTTTTTTATTGAAGTATAGTTTCAGGTGTACAGCAAAGTGATTCCGTAATATATACATGTACATATACATGTGTATATATTCTTTTTCAGATTCTTTTCCTATAGGTTATTACAAATACCGAGTATATTTCCCTGTGCTATATAGTAGGTCCTTGTTGGTTATTTTATTTTTAAAATTTTTTTAAATTAAAAAAATTTTTTTAATTATTTATCTTATTTAGTTTTGGCTACGTTGGGTCTTAGTTGAAGCACACAGGATCTTCGTTGAGTCACGCGGGATCTTTCGTTGCGGCACGCCGGCTCTTCATTGTGGTGCATGGGCTTCTCACTAGCTGTGGCGTGCGGGTTTTCTCTTCTCTAGTTGTGGCATGCAGGCTCCAGGGCGCGTGGGCTCTGTAGTTGTGGCGCGCGAGTTCCAGAGCGCGTGGGCTCTGTAGTTTACAGCACAGGGGCTCTAGTTGAGGCGCGTGGGCTTAGTAGTTGAGGCACGTGGGCTCAGTAGTTGCGGCGCGCGGGCTTAGCTGCCCCGCGGCTTGTGGGATCTTAGTTACCCGACCAGGGATCGAACCCATGTCCCCTGTACTGGAAGGCGGATTCTTAACCACTGGACAGGGAAGCCCCTTTGTTGGTTATTTTAATAAATTTCTTATTGTCTAAGCTACCATGGATTAGTTTCTTCACTTCTAACCCTAAGAGAGAACTCAAGAGTCACCCAACTTTAAGGAAACAAACCAAAAACCCTCCCTTAATCCCACATCACCTCTAGCTACTGTCTCACCAGAAGCTGTCTCCAGCGGAAAGTTTTCAGTCCTCTCTTACTTGGACAGATATGTTAATTTACAGATCTGTTAAATTCTACCATTGATTTTCGGTTTTGGTTTTTGCTTTCCTGCAGAACTCTCTGACTTCATCTCTGCATCGTTTCACTGATTCTACCTTTAAATGTACCTGGAAGCCAACCACTTCTCACAAACCACTCTGGCACCGGGGCCAAGCACCACCATCTCCTGCCTCTATTCCTGCCCAGCTCCCTAACTGGTCCCCATGCTTGAATCAGCTCTTGCCACGCCCCTGCTCTCAATCCTCCATGAGGCTGACGTCCTCACCTCCCCTTGGCTCCTTTCTCAAACACCTACCTTCTCAGGGAGGCCTCCCCAAACCACCCTGTTTAAAATTGTAAATCCACCCCAACAGTCCCTACCCCACTTCCTGCTTTATTTTTCTCCATAGCACCTATCACTCTATAGCATCATATATTTTTTACCTATCTTCTTTGCTCTCAGTCTTTCCTGAGTACAGGAGCCAGCAAACTTTTTCTGTTAAGGTCCAGATAGAAAATAGTTTAGGCTCTGCGGACCACACGGTCCTGTCTCGACTACAAAATCATCCACAGCGATACATAAAGAAATGGGCATGGCTATGTCCCAATAAAAGTTTATTTACCAAAAGAGGCAGCAGGCTGGAGGTGGCCTGGGGCCATCGTGTGCCAGCACCTGCCTTACTAGAACATATCTCTTTTAACAGAGCATCTTCCCTCTTTGATTATTTTGTTCACTGCTGTACACTTAGCTCCTAGAATTGTATTTGGCCTATAGGAAACAATAAATATTGGCTAATTAAGTGAATAAATGAAATGAACCGAATGATTAATGAGAGCAAGGTGGTACCGGTACACAATTAGATCAATAGAACAGAATAGAAAGTACAAAAGCAGAATGAAGATACGTGGTAATTTAGTTTATATAAATATTCATCCTTCCGATCAGTAGGATGAAGACAGCTCTTCAACAGCTGGTCTTGGAACAGCCGGCCAGCTGGGGAAAAAGAATAAGGTTGGGCCCCTGGTCACGTCAAAACCAATTCCAAAAAAGAAAAACTTCTGATGCCAAAAGTAAAATCGTAAGAAAATCAAATAAACCTTGAGTGAATTTTTTTATTCTCTCAGAAAGCGGAAAGCCTTTATGAGTAGAACACAAAGGCTGTCAAAGAAAAGAATGATATTTAAAAAAAAGACAAAAAATAAGTAAAAGAAAAACGAAAAGAATGATAGATAAATCAAACAACATAAAAAATTTCCATAGGAAAAAAACCCCATACAACAGAAACAAAGGCAAAAACAAACACCACCACACTGGAAAAATCACTGGATCTCTTAAATGAGGGCTAATTTTCTTAACAAATAAGTTTCATAAACTGCATAATAAAATGAAACAGGATGGAAAGGCAAAGGGAGATATAAACGTCTTCTAAGACAGGAAACTATGCTCAGCTTCACACAATTAGAGACACGTAAATGAAAACTGAAAAATTCTATTTTTCACCTATCAGATGTGAAAAAAATCAAAACACCTGACAACATTCCGCGCTGAAGAGGGTGTGGAGAAATGGGGGCTTCGTATCAGGCAGCAGGATAATAAACTGATGAAATCTGTAACCAGAGAGCTGGGCAACAAAACCACAACTGCTTCTCCCTTTGACCCAGCAGCTCCTTCCTCCCCTGAGGGGTTTTTCCTACAGTCTTCCACCGGCTGGTGTAAAATTCTGTAATTCCTACAGCACTGCTTACAAAGTACTGGAATGGTCCCATCAACAGGAAAGTTAACTGAATAAATGAGAGATCATTCACAGAATGGGATACCGTGTAGCTTTCAAACACGAATTGAAGCAGCTCTATCTGTACCGCTAAGGAAAGATCTCTAGGGTAAATGAAGCGAGGGGAAATATGAGGGGCTAACAATATTAGAGGTTTTATATTCATATAAAAGTGAATCGTTCATAATGACCCAAGTGCTTGTGGGGTGAGAGGCTGGGGCACTGGGATAATGGAACCCAACCCTCGGGGCTGTTCGGAGTTTTTAATTAGTTGATACCCTCGAAGACCAACCAGGCTGCCACTGAGCAGGGGCCCAGGGTCAGCAAGTGTTATTTACATCATTGCCAGTGTTATCACGGCCTCTGGAGAGAGGCCAGGGAGGAGAAAGGCGTCTTGGCCTTTTCTCTATGACTCTTCTCAGACATTTGAATTTTGTGCCCTGACCATGTTTACCTGTTCCAAGAGTAACAAACATTTTTAATCACAATGCAGTTACTTGGGAAAATGCCTATGATAGAAAGCTAAAGAAAAAAGAACAGCAAAAAACAAAGAGCAGGCCACAAAAATTGTACATGACACTTGAAGGAAGGAAATTGCTTTTTAAAAAAAATGCCTAAGAAGAAAGACTGAAAGGAAGTTGAACCCAAACGCTCACAGTGGTTAGTGTCGAGAGTGGGGGAATTACAACTATTTCCTGTTTTTCAAACATTCTGTAGTGTATCAATAATACGCTGTGCATCTAAACAGCACCAAGGACTCACCGTGTGCCAGGCACTGTGCTAACCACCTACCATCCTCACCTCGGCTGCAGCTGGTACTTGAACCCAGCCATCCACACCTTGCTTATGCTGAAGCAAGCATTTACCGAGTGCCACCATTCAAGGCTGGGTGCTCAGCGCTGGGTGGGACGGGGACCAGAATCCAGCACGGACCCTGCCCACCTGGCGCTGAGCGGGAGGAAGATTTTTATCAGCAACTCATACAGACAAGCAGGACGCTGCCTCGGGAGGGTCGGGAGGGCAGGCTGTGTTCCCTGAGCCTGCACGACGGGCGCCGCGCCTCGTTGGGGCATCAGGAGCGTGCCCTGAGGAGGGGAGTTTCCTGCTGGGGGGGTGGGAAGAGCATCCAAGGTCCTCCTGGTGAGGCCGAGATGGGAAAGGGTCCAGAGACAAGATGCCACGTGGGAGCCTGAGCTGGAAAGGACGCGACCGCACAGGGCCTCCTGGCTGGGTTGGGGGCTTTGCGTTTATCCTCAGAGGACCGGGGACCCCTGAAGGGTTTGAGACAGAGTCTCTCCGCTGTGGGGGGAAGGAAGGGGCAGAGGTATGACCCACGGCCCGTAGATGCCCGATGCCCAGCCCGTCCAAGGGCCACCTGGGCCAAGGGTCCCGAGAGGGACCTCCTGGGAGCCGCCTCGGCTCAGCCTGGCCCCTCCCAAAGGCTGGGGGGGGGGGCAACTGGCCTCTTTGGGGCGAGTCCAAGGCAGCCCTTGGCCGCTTCCGCCCCCCGGCAGCCAGGGCAGCATGAATAGCCTTCTGTGGCCCCTCAATAGGCCTTTCATCAACTCGCGCCTCTCAGTGCCCCTCGCGGGCTGGAGACCCTCCCTCAGGGCACAAAAGACAAAGAAGCTGCCCAGGGAGGCCCAGGGCTGCCCTGATGAGGCACTTGGATGGAGAAGTACTGGTCAGACGGGTCCCCACGTGAGCAATCCCACCCGCCAGGCCGGTCCTCCGCTCCAGCCTAAGGGAAGCACGGGGTCTCAGAAACGGCAAGGCGGCCGGGTCAGGAGAACCCATCACCTGCCTGGCCCCCTTCTTCTCCAGGAAAAAGTCGAGCCTCCTTCCCCAGATGAGCCAGGCCCTACAGACAGCCCCTCCAGTCTGCGCTGCGGTCCCCCATGCTGCAGCCCCTCCCTCCGCCCCTGACCAAACACCCTGCGCGTCCTCAGGCCACCCCAGCCCTCACCATGGAGTCTTCCTGGACCGAACCACGGGGCCCTAGGCCCGTCCCAACCCAGCCTGTGCAAGTCAGCTTGGCCATCACGTCCCTGGGGCCTGTTCCCACCAGCCGCCCCACGCACCTCCTCTGACCCACCTGAGCCACTTTCCCTCATTTGATCTTCACAAAGACCCTGTGAGGTAATGTTACTACCTTCATTTAACTGATGAGGAAATCGAGGCTCAAGGTTTGATTCCCTTATCTGACGTCGCACTGCTGGCACGTGGCAGAGCCAGACCACAGCCCAGAGCTGCCTTCTAAGCCTGCCAAACGAACACACTAGTGTGTCCCTTTCCACCATGACAAGGCACCTCACTGGCAGGGTGACCAGGTACCCACCACAGGGCAGGGCCCACGGCGGGGAGTCAGTGAATGTTGAACAAACAACCGCGTGACTGCACTCCGGTTTTCCAGTTTACTCAGAGAGCACCACGGCAGCTTTGAAACCCAAAGCCACTGTCCCTTCTCACAATATGCGTGACGTTGCGAAACCCTTAAAGTGCTCCTGCGGCCCTCAGGTCACCCCCAGGAGGCCCTCGGTCCTGCTTACCCAGCAAGATCACGATGGGAGCTGGCACTGGAATCCAAGTCGGTCAGCACCCACTCTGAGCCTGCTCCGTGCCGGGCATCACCTGAGGCCCCAGGTGCAGTGAGAAACAAACCCTGACCCTGATCTCAAGGTCACTTTCAAGGGTGGGGCTTCAGTCCCCACGGCCCACAGTTCGCCAAAGCAATCCTCTGCGTTCTCCAGAACAGCGGTGCCTGCAAACCCGCAGCCCTGCGGCCACTTCGCTCCCCACCATCTCTTCCCAGGGGGCTTCGAGCTCACCTAAGCAGTCATCAGGCCAAAACAGGAGCTCCACATTCAAATTCCCGTCTCCTAGGAGCTCGTCACCGACGTGGCCTTATTCAAACTCCTGACTCACTGCTTTGCTCTGACACATAAACGGGCCTCCAAGACGAGGTGCCGTTCTCCTGAGGGATCTTCGGTGGACACCCACACAAGGTGCCCCAGCCCCGACAGGAGCCGCCACCCAGCCACCGCGGCTCCCGCCTCCCGCCACCCTCCCCACCTTCCTGGGCTGCGATCACCTGGTCACCGCCCTGATCACTGCCCTGGTCCCTGTTCCACCTCCTCCTGCCCCCGCCCCACCGCGCCACGCAGCATGAGGCACGTGACAGAAGCCCAGAAGTCTGGCCAGCACCGCAAGAGGCTCACAGCCCACCTGCTCCCACCACTGTGCCAGAGCAGATGCTGAAACCCAGCAACCCCAGGCCGTGTTGGTGCACCCATCCTGGCCCACGGACCAGGCTCAGAGCTGGGGACCAGGCACAGCTGGACCAACCCACCCAGTGAGTCTAGGCGGAAGGGACTGTCTTGCTCTCACCGCTGTGCCCCAGCACCTACTCCTGCAGGCTTCGGGCTCCAGGCTGACGTTTACCAAGCGCTTCCAGCGTGCCAGGATGCAAAGCTGATGACACACTGCGTGAAGCTAGGATTCAAGTCCCCCCACCCCCGGCCCCTGGGCAGACCCAGAGGACACCTGCCCCTCAGGTGTTCTACCTTTAGCGTCACCTAGCGTAGTCCCTCCAAACACGCCCCCAGCCCTCCCCCAGGGGCCGCTCGTCTCATCTCTCCTCGCTCCTGGGGTCTTGGTTCCCTTGCGCAATTCCAGCTGCAGCTTCTTCGCCAGGAACGCCCACTCCCGAGCCTGTCTCCTCTTTCATTTCCCTCCTTTATTCTCGCTTCTTCTAAGACTTCCTTCTCTGTGACAACCATGGGGTGGGGTTCTTCTTCATACACTAGACCGGGGCGAAGCCACAGGGAAAAAAAAAAAAGGTGCCAGGGCTTCCCTGGTGGCGCAGTGGTTGAGAGTCCGCCTGCCGATGCAGGGGACACGGGTTCGTGCCCCAGTCCGGGAAGATCCCACATGCCGCGGAGTGGCTGGGCCCGTGAACCATGGCCGCTGAGCCTGTGTCCGGAGCTTGTGCTCCGCAACGGGAGAGGCCACAACAGTGAGAGGCCCGCATACCACAAAAAAAAATAAAAAAAAAAAAAAAAAAAAAAAAAGGTGCCAAATGCCTCTCCCTGGAGAGATGGATGTCCAAGCATGAGAGGGAAAGGCCACAGCCTCGAGTCCAGGAGAGCTGGGCCCAGAACCCAGACTGACTACCTGGAACGCTGAACAAGGGCCTTCCCCTCTCTCAGTCTCATCTTCTTCGTGTGCCGGCAGGGGTGACACCCCCCTTCACCACAGGCAGCTATGGGAACGACCCAGTGCTGGGCCTGCAGTAACGGGGCGGCAGCCGGACTCGCAGGGAGGCTGCCAGACACGTGCCCCGCCTGAGATGACGCCATCCCCGCTCCCTGCGCGGCTCAGCAGCTCCAGCCTAAGTCGACTCCTTGGGGTTTGCCACACGGAGCGGGGGCGGGACGAGGGATCCCAGGAGCTGAGCAAGAGCTGATGAGCCCCACGGAGGTGGGCAGCTCCCTCCTCCCCGGGGCCGGAGGAAGCTGGAACGCTAGGCCCCCACCTCCTGGCAGGGGGCGCAGTCTTGGGGACCACCCGAGGCAGCACCAGCCACCAGGTGCTGTGGATCGGTAGGATGGACCTGCAGACAAAGCTGGGGGGCTCAGCGGGCATGAAAGCTACAGCCCCGAGTGTGACGGTGTAGCTCTGGGTGGTGGGACGACCGGGTTCTTATTCCCATCTCTGGGCTGCGGGGTGGCGTATGCAAGTCTTCCTACATCTGCTTCTTCCTATTTCATTTCCGTCGTCCCTGAATCAGAGCACAGAGCGGCACTGACCTCCCTGAGGCGCAGTGTGACTGGCCCTGCTTTTGTCAAGTAGCTCAGGTTTAGGCAGTAATGCCTGTGTACTGCTGACCACACATCCCAGAACCACGGGCTGCGAACAGTGGTCCACGTCAACCTTCCTCTCCCCATTTTACCTAAGAGGAAACTGAGAGCTGGAAGGGGGAAGGGCTCTGCCCACAGAGACTCCCACAGGCCCCCTGGACTTGACCCAGGGCCGTCACCTGTCACGGGCAGCCTCCGTGACACTCTCTGATGCTCTAGGTCTGGAGGCTGACCTCTGCCCGAGGTGGACGCAGAGCAGTAATCAGTCCTATTCTACCAGGAGAACGGAAGCCCAGAGAGCTGCAGTGACTTCCCCAAAGTGACACAGCATTCAGGGAAAATTAACTTCTGAGCCTCCTCTGCCTTCTTCCCTGCTCTGTCTTTGCCCAGCGGGAGCCCCCGTGAGGACGGCTCCAATCAAGGGCTACCTCCCCAAGAAATGACCACCCTCTTCACTCAACAGATACCAACCCATCGATTCATCACCCACACTCCCCTCACAGCCCCTTCCCTGGGCCTCGCTCCACCATCAGTCCCACCCTGAGCTGGCACAAGGGACGCAGAGCCAGTGCCAATGACCCTGCAGGGGACCCAGGGGGTGAGGGAAAGGAAGTCACACACAGGAGGCTATGCAGCGTCACAGGACTGATGGCAGAAATCAGTACAGGTGCCGTCAAGAACAAAGGCGGGGGGCCCAGCTGATCCTCTCAAAGGGTCAGGAAAGGGCCAGACGGGCCCTTGAGCCAACTGAGAGGTGAGGCTCCCATGACAGATGGGGCGACAGAGTGGCAAAGTGTGGAGGAGCCCCCGAGAAGACTCGCACGGCTGGGGCTTAGCTGTCAGCAGGGCCAGGTCAGAAAGGATCTTGAACTCTGAATTGTAGGCCTCAGAGGTTTCTAGAGGTGCAAGCAGCAGAGTATAACACAGTTGGGAGCGGCAGCCGTGGTGGGACGGAGGGCCAGGCGCGGGGGCTGGTGCAGTCCAGCCCACAGGTGACCCAGGTGGGGATGAGGGATGGCTCAGGGCAGACAGAACTCGGCCACAGCTGGAGGGGCAGGTGAAGAAGCGCTGACCCTTGCCCAGTCTCGGTCAAGCTGAGCTGGAGGCGACACACTCTGGGGAGACGGGTGTCCGAGGGCAGTCAGCAGTGGGGGCTGGTCCAGGGAGTGTCTGGGCTGGTCCGTGACGGGTGTGGGCGGGATCAGGGGGCGGCATGATCGGTTACCCTCTACCCACCTGCCCCTACCATCTCCCGGGAAAGCTCTCAGCCCCGGGAAGCAGGGCCAAGCCCAGTCCAGCTCTGCATCCCCGGGTGCTCAGTCGCTATGGCCTGCACGAGAGAGGCAACAGTGACTACGGTTACCTAAAAATGTACACTGAGAGAGGGGTGCAGATTGCAGAAAAGGTGAGCCATCAACTGGCACGAGGGTCTTGGGTGGCGGTGCGGCTGCAATGGTGCCCGTGAGCAACGTTCCAGAAAGAACGAGAAGGCAGAAGCCCAGGCCCGCCTCACTCGAGGTCCCCGTTACTCTGAGCCTCAATCCCCCTCTGTAAACAGGGACAAAACCCGCCCATGATTCCACTCAGCAGCTGTGAGCACCAGTGAGGACGCAGCAGAGCCCTTTGTAAAAGTCGGGCTCTTTCCTGATGATCTTGGTAGTACACGCTCCTCGTAAAGAGTAGTTTGTACTCTGCTTTTCTCATCTGTTCTGTCCTAAGTGTTGTCCAAAGTGTAAACAGTCAAGATTCAAAGCACGTCCCAAACCAAAGGATTTTTACACTAAAGATAAACAGCGACAGCACCTCCAACTACAGGACTAAAAATTAAGCCCCTCTCCTTTTCACTTTGCCAAGAGACATTTCTCACATATCCACTGGTCATTCAAGGGAGGCAAAGAACATATCCTTTAAAACAGGGGTCCCAACCCCCGGGCCACGGACTGCTACCAGTCCGGGCCGCACAGCAGGAGGTGAGCGGCGGGTGAGCCAGCGAAGCGCCACCTGAATTTACAGTCGCTCCCCATCGCTAGCATTACTGCCTGAGCTCCACCTCCTGTCCGATCAGCGGCGGCATGAGCTTCTCGTAGGAGCGTGAGCCCTACTGTGAACTGTGCGTGCGAGGGATCTAGGTTGTGCACTCCTTATGAGAATCTAATGCCTGGTGATCTGAGGGGGAGCTGAGGCAGTGATGCTAGTGCCAGGGAGTGGCTGCAAATACGGCTTATCATTAGCAGGGAGGTTTGACTGCACAGAGACCCTAATAAATCAGCTGCTTGCAGACTCACGTCAAAACCCTGTCAGTGAGTGGCAAGTGGAAACAAGCTCAGGGCTCCCACTGACTCTGCATTATGGTGAGCTGTATCGTGATTTCATTATACATTACAATGTAATAATAATAGAAATAAAGTACACAATAAACGTAAGGTGCTTGAATCGTCCCCCAACCATCCCACCCCCACACTCCGGTCCACGGAAAAACTGTCTTCCACGAAACCAGTCCCTGGTGCCAAAAAGGTTGGGGACTGCTGCTTTAAAAGACTCAGGCTAACAGGGTATTTGTTTTGTATCCCATCAGACAAAGACTCCCTTTTTAGGGACTTCCCTGGTGGTCCAGTGGTTAAGACTCCACGCTCCCTATGCAGGGGACCCGGGTTCGATCCATGGTCAGGGAACTAGATCCCACGTGCCGCAACTAAGAAGCCCACATGCCACAACTTAAAAAGATCCCACATGCCGCAACCGAGGCCTGGCGCAGCCAAATAAATAAAATAAATAAGTGAATATTAAAAAGGTGGTCCCTCCCAAGTGAGCTGACGCTCATCCTGCATGGCCTGGACCGTGCAGAGGGTCCTCCCCCAGCTGGGCAGCCCCTACCTCGGCCCCCAGACGCCCTGACCCCTCGTCTGCAGGTTCGCCAACAACCTCTCAGTTCCTGCTGCAGCCAGCTGGGCCCTGAGGGGCCTCCTTGTGCTTCTCTTCCTCCACACCCCAGCCCGGTCACTGCACATGGAAAGTAAGGACACCCTGCCCTGCCCCCAGTGGGCCTCGATCTCTTTACCTGAACCGAGACAACAGGCGGGAGGGCCCATCAGGCACTCTGGTTCTGGTGCTCAGTCTGCCAGGGCTCTCTCTGAGCTTCACCTACCTGTCGGCACAGCAACAGCGACAGCCTGGTTGAATTCTGGATCTTTCTTGTCCATCTCGGCTCCCCCAGGACGGCTGTGACCCTGAGGACGTTCTGCTGCCCAAGCCAAAACCAGGAGGTGGGGAGCAAGCTGCCAGATTAGCCCCGACGCCAGGAGGGCGCAACGTCAGGCAGACGGACATCACGTCCGCTCTCGGAAGAACACCTGTCCCAAAGCCGCGCAGCAGCAGCAAGAGGACAGACTGGAGGGCTGCCGATCACACCCAGCACTGTCTCCCCGCCCACACTAGCCCCCGGAGGGTAAGAATCAGGACCAAGGCCTGCACTGCACCCACAGGCAGCCTGGCACCCGTGCTGATGCGGGGGCCACCGTCTGTTGTCCCCGAGGCTGGGCGGGCAGGGGCCGCGCAGAGCTGGAAGTGAGAGGGTCTTGGAGGCGAGGAGCAGCCTGGGCCACTCAGTTCCCAGGCTTCCCCGTCCCCAGCTGCAGGACAAAGGACACCTGCCTCCCCTGCTCAGCAGGCAAGCCTGCAATCCCAGGGAGGAGACGGGCCTGGAGAATCACCGACCAGCGGGCAGCCGGCCCCAAGCCCCATCTGAGGCTGGATCCTCTCTCAGCAGCTGGCACACCCGGGTGCCAGGAAGCCGTCACCCGCCACTCACCTTTCTTCCTGTTTGTACCAATGCCAATGATTCAGAAAGTTTTCCATGGCACTTCCATGATAGTCCAGTCGTTAAGAATCCGCCTTCCAATGCAGGGGATGCAGGTTCGATCCCCTGTCAGGCAACTAAGATCCCACAGGCCGTGGGGCAACTAAGCTCACGCGCCACAACTACTGAGGCCACGTGCTGCGACTACAGAGTCCGGGCGCCGCAACTACTGAGCCCACACGCCACAACTACTGAGCCCACACGCCACAACTAGAGAGAAGCCCATGCGCTGCAGCAGAGGATCCCACATGTCGCAACTAAGACCCGATACAGCCAAAAATTAAAATAAATAAATAAATAACAGAAAGTTCTCCATGAGTTTGGTAAACATCTGTCTGCCACCCCCCACATCCTCCTATGGTCCTAGTCCTGCCTTGGGGGTCAGACAGCAGCCTCTAAGAAATGGCCTCCCAGGTTGGCAGCCGAAAGAAGTCATCCAAATGCAGAAAGCTTCGCACAAATGAAGAGGCCTGTTGCAAGCTATTTATAAGAGTGAAAAACTGGATCCAAGCTGAGTTTCCCACAAGACAAAACCGATTAAGTAAACTATGGCACATCCACTCAGCTATCCTGTATCATTTAAATAATGTTTAGAGTTTGAACAACACGGAACTGTTTTAGGAATTTTAAGTGAGAAAGCATGATTAAGAAACTTTATGCGTAGAATATCAAGTATTCTTTAAAGGGGCTTTAAAAAGATTGGAAAGCAAGATGTTAACAGTGTGACTGCGTGATTGGAACTATGAGTAATTTTTTTCCATTCTTTATATTTTCCAGTTTCTATATTGTACATGTAACATTTTTTTGTGTGTGTGGTACACGGGCCTCTCACTGTCATGGCCTCTCCCGTTGCGGAGCACAGGCTCCGGACGCACAGGCTCGGCGGTCATGGCTCACGGGACGAGCCGCTCCACGGCATGTGGGATCTTCCCGGACCGGGGCACGAACCCATGTCCCCCGCATCGGCAGGCGGACTCTCAACCACTGCGCCACCAGGGAAGCCCATGTAACAGTTTTTAACTGGAAAAAACTTGTCTGGGGATTTTGATGCCGTTTTTTTAACAAGCGTCCCGCTCGGGGCTTCTCTGCAGTGGCCTCATGGCTCGGCTGGTATTCCTGAGCCCGCCCAGCCCAGTGAAGGAGGCAGATGTAAATAAGGAGCCAGAGCTGCAAGGAGGGGGCACGGCTTGTGCAAGGCCTCAGGGCAGCGGCAGAGCGGGCACTGGCGTCCAGGCCAGGGGAGGGGGCGAGGATGCCAACACAGCTGATGGCCCTCTCGCTTTGCCAAGAATCCCTGCAGCCATGACCCTCAGTCTCCTTAGAGTGCGAGGTCCAGCGTCCTCAGCATTCTCTGGAAGGACGCAGAGTCCCTGCCTTGGGAGAGGACCACTCCGGCAGCTGCCTGGGCTGCTCCAGCCCCAGAAACAGATAGAGGCCAGAACCCACAGGCCTTAAAAATAGGCGCAGGAACCGAAAGAGACACCACTGCCACTCTAAACGGCCACACTTCCTCCTTGCTGCATTGCCCCAGAACCGGCTCTGCCTGCCTTGGGGACGGAGGGCCCGGGGCCCCAGGGGAACCCAGAAAAACTGGCACCAGCCACTGCAAAGCAGTCTGAACTTCAGAGCTTGAATCCAACCCTAATTCCACATGCAGGCACTGGGCCAGATGTTTGTGTCCTTTATAACAACAACAGCATAGAGGGTCAATGCCGTGCCAGGGCTTGTGCTGGGTCTGTTCCTCCCGCATCTCCTGCAGTCCTCACGGGGCGGCATGAGGCTGTGCGTGTCACTCCTCAGACAATTTCCATGACCCTACAGACTCTGTTGTCTCCATTTTACAGATGAGGACCCAGAAGCTCCAAACGGTGGCATGCTTAGGCCCCCGTTCTTCCCTTCCAGCCACACCTCCCACGAACATCCCCCGCCCACCACTACGCCCAGCTACACTGCACCGAGCAAGACAGAGGGCTGGGCCGAGCGTGCAAGGTCTTCTTCCCGATTCACAGGGTGGTGTCAGGTGCCTGGCACGTGTAGGTGTTCAGCGCAGAGGCGAGGCTCACAGGAAGGCAGTCTCCCCCGTACTCCTCTGGCTCATCCCAGAACTCTCTACAGGACGGCTACTGGCACCTGACATGCCTCGGCTGGAACCCCAGGAACCCCAGTTCTGCTACCTCCCAGCTACGTGACCTTGGGTGAGTCACTTTCCCCTCTGAAGCTTCGTTTCCTCATCTGCAAAATGGGCTTTTAACAGAACCTGCCTCCATAGGAGGTGCTGCTGCAGGTCCAGCGGGGCTGGCACACGGCATGTGAGCAGCATCCCTCGTGCTAACGGCCTCTCCAGTGCTGGCCGGTCCACGAGTCAAACACCCGCCGAGCTGCTGAAGGCCAGGCCAAGTGAACACCAAAGTCCCAGCCGGGCACTCAGAGCCCCAAACACTGCTCCAGCCTCAACTCCCACAACCAGGCTTCAAGCCTCCCCGCTCCTCCAGGCAAGTCCTGCCCACCCTAACCCCCTCTCAAAGGCCACGCCTGCACGAACCCCGCTGGTCGGCCAAGGTGGCTCCCTTCTCTGTGCCCCTCACAACCCCTCACACCTCGACTTGGGCCCTTCCTCAGCCCACCTCGTGCCAGGCAGCTGAGCACACCTATGGTGGCCAGGCCACACGCACCCGAGGACAGGTGTGAGGGCTTCACCCCTGCTAAGAGCCCAGACAGATTCTGCCACTTACTGGCCATGGGACTGGGGCATGTTACTTCACCTCTAACCCTGTGCTTCTTCACCAGGACAAAGAGAGCAGTTTAATGATACCTACCTTAAAGGATTATTTTGACGATAAAAGGAAATGGTGAATGTGAAACGCTCCTTTTGTCCCACAGCACTCCAAAGAGAGAGAAGATTCCCCAGGCCACCTAAAAGGGGGCGAGGGCCCAAGAATAAACAGCTCTAAAATGCTCAGCCCTGGGGACTTCCCTGGCAGTCCAGTGGTTAGGGCTTCGCACTCTCACTGCTGAGGGCACGGGTTCAATCCCTGGTCGGGGAACTAAGATTCCGCAAGCCATCCACGGCCATGGGAAAAAACAATACAGTAAAATAAATTGAAAAAATAAAATCAAATAGAACGCTCAGCCTAGGCAGGGCCCAAAGACAAGCAGCACGGGGAAGGCCCCTCCACTCACAGCACCCCTCCGCCACTCAGACCCGAGTCGTGTCCACGTGACTTGACCAAACGCCAGGGGTGTGCTGCCCCTGTTGAAGGGAGCCTGCCCACACAGCACGCGTGCGCTGACGTCCAGAGCCCGTTAGAAGGCCCAAGCCCCAGGAGGAAGCGTCAGGCAGGCCATCTCCACCTTTGGTACAGACATCTGCATCACACAGCATTTGGGCATTGGACCACCCGATTCTTCCCAACTCAGAGATTCTGGAGCCCCGCTCAGGCCGCCTCAGCCATCAGCCTGGCTCACCTGTTACCTGGAATCACAGGCAGTTTCCTGTGGATAAAACACCAAAATCCTGCACAGCCCTGGCTGCTTCCAGCAGGATTTTTACTTCAGCCAAGTCACCTGTGTATCTGGCTCTCTCTCCCCACTCAACTGCACCCACACCCCACGCAGCACGGATCAAGGCTGATCCCCCCACCTGGCATTGGAGCAAGTCCTCAAAAAGGACTACTGAGGCCACAGTAGACAGATTCAAAAATCAGGTTTGGATCTCCAAGGTACTTTTCATCATACAACCAAGAGACAATGCGGGCAGGGAGAAGGGGGTAGTCGCTTTCTCTCATCTCATAGACAGACACTGTGACTTAAATGATAACAGCGGGACTTCCCTGGTGGCACAGTGGTTAAGAATCCGCCTGCCAGTGCAGGGGACATGGGTTCAAGCCCTGTTTCGAAAAGATCCCACATGCCGCGGAGCAACTAAGCCCGTGCGCCACAACTGCTGAGCCTGCGCTCTAGAGCCCGCGAGCCACAACTACTGAGCCCGCATGCCACAACTACTGAAGCCCGTGCGCCTAGAGCCCGTGCTCCGCAACAAGAGAAGCCACCGCAATGAGAAGCCCGTGCACTGCAACCAAGAGTAGCCCCCGCTCGCCGCGACTAAAGAAAGCCCACGCACAGCAACGAAGACCCAACGGAGCCAAAAATAAATATATAAATAAATAAATTAATTTTTTTTAAAAAGAGGGATTTCCCTGGTGGTCCAGTGGCTAAGACTCTGTTCTCCCAATGCAGGGGGCCCGGGTTCAATCCCTGGTCAGGGAACTAGATCCCACATGCCACAACTGAGACCCGGCGCAGCCAAATAAATAAATAAATAAATAAATGACAACAGATTGTCCAGGGTCAAGCGTCTCCCCCAGAGGCTCCCTTATACCTTCAAAACAACCTGAGGTTAGTTCTGAACAACCTAAGCTTTAATTAAACAACAACAACAAAAATCTGGGAGGTTTAAGTTAATTCATAAATGTAACAGGTTGTCCCAGCTGCAAAGTGGAGAGGAGCAGGTGACGTGGGAAAGTGCTTTGGGGAGGGCGTTCTGGGCTCACACCTGCGTGCTCGGGCCAGTCGTTCTGTCCTAACTCTACTTTGGGCGTGAAGTCACTGTTTAGCTTGTCCCTCTCTGAACAGCACATTTCTCGTCTGAAAAATGAAAGAGACGGCAACGTGAACCCTTCTAAGACTTTAATTTTCCAACTTCCTTGCCCATCCACACCCTTCATTCCCCAGCCCAGAAAGTAATCCTCTCATTCATTTGCTGAGTGTGCCCTGGGGCTCTGCTCTGCATGGGCCCGTGCTGGGCACTGAGGAGACTCAGACTTGGGCAATGCCCTGTGTGTGGGGGGGGTGGGGGTGGGGGTCACCTGCTAACTGGGGAGACAGCCACACAGACCATCACAGTGCCACAGTCGTCCGTTCGTCCACTGGACACGAACCCGGTACGAAGAGAGCACAGGCAGCAGGACAGGGGGCGGAGGAAGGGTCCCCGGGGGGCAGCATTAGCTCTGAGGCCTGAAGGGAGACCTGCACGTGCTTGCAGGGCAGGTTAAGTATGAGGTAGCTTTCCAGGCGCAGAAAAGAGCAGAAATAAAAGTGCAGCGCATCAGAGCACTACAGGGACTGAGTTCTGAGGGGCTGGGGGTGGTAAGATGGGAAGAGCTTGTGCGTGAGGGGGGACTAGAGGCAGGAGGGGAGACACAGCAATAGTGCAACCACCAGGCTGTGCTCTTGGCCTACTATGGGCAGGTCCCCTCCCCAGACGCAGCGCAGTAGGTGCGGCAAGGCCTGGTTGGGACATTTGCGGGGACGGGCACTGGGTCCCACTGACCAGGGGTCAATCCCAGCTATACAACTTCCTCGCAGGCTGTCCCTGGGCTAGCGTCTTGCCTCTCTGAACTTCAGGCTCCACATCGGTGAAGTGGAGATAATGTTCCTATATCTGGCAAGGTCAGTATCGAATTGACAGAGCCTGCGTAAAGCACCTGGCACACACTGAGTACCCAGGAAATGCCAGGTGCTACTGGCAAATTATTGTTCTTAGGGGGTGGCAGTGCAGGCTCCTGGGGGCAGGGACTGTCTAACAGGGCAGAGAGACGCTCAGAGGACAGTAGGACCGTGTTGACCAGGGGAGTGAGGAGGGGTGCCCGGAGCTGCTGAGCAAACAGGGCTGAGGGGCCTGAGCAATGGTCCCTCCGACCCCTCCCCTCTCAGACACTCTGTGCCAGGTGACAGGCGGCCTGCCAGGCGGGCATGCAGCCGGCACACAGTAGGTGCTCAATGAACATGAGCTGAATGAACGAATGAGGACCCTTCCATTTCTGCTCGGAACTAATTAGTGACACCTTTTCAGAAGAGACCAAAGAACCTCTGTCCTTGTCCACCCCGGCCTGTAGACACCCTACCCTACCCCCACCCCCATGCTTGAGGAAAGCTTTGTTGCAGGGCAGGCTGGGCTGAGACCTGCTGAGGGGAAGTATCTTGTACCAAGTCCGCCTCCTGCAAAAAAGGAGGCCGCAAATTTATTTCCTCTCGTCTTCCAGCCTCCAGGGTGTGGCCTGCTGAGGGGCCTGGAATGCCTTGTGACCTTAGGTGGGGATGCGCTGCCTCTTTGGGACTCAGTTTCCCCAGTGGTGAATGAAAGGGAGTGGGTCTGGCAGAATCTCCAAGGTTGACATTCCCTTCTCCACAAAATGCTGTCGCCCCCTCAGACAGCCCCAGCCCAGACTGGGGACGAGGGTGGGGCTGGGGGGTGGCTGAGAACGTGGTATGAAGTCATTCCCGCAGGAAGAAGGGAGGGGTCTTTTCAGAGAGAAAACGGCCTCCTCGGGCTTTAGTCTGAACACGATCCGTCAGTAGCCATCACTTCATGCCCAGCCATGCCGTAAGACCCCACCTACACCTGGAGCCCCAGGCTCTCTCAAACCACACGGGGCACCTCCACCCCACGTCACCGGCCCATCTAGGACTTAGGGCCTCCTTAGAGCAGCATCACACCCAGAGAGGCGGCCGGCCCCGCTCCCGCTGCCAAGCGGGTGGGTTCATGGGGCGACGGTCCAACAGGTCCCCAGTTAGAGCCAATGTGCAGAGAGAGCGGTGCGGGAAGACAAAGGCTTCAGGACGCCGGAGACCTGCCCTCCCGGCGAGCTGGGACGGTGGCCGGGGCAGCTGGCAGGGAGGTCTGCCCGGAGCCCACGAGGCCCCGGCCCTGCCATGTCGGGCTCCGGGTCTCCCCAGATCCAGCGCCCGCACTCCCTGCAGCGGCACTGAGGCCCCGGGGAGGGCTTCTTGGAGAAGGAAGAGGCCTGGCGGAGCCACGGAGGGGAAGGAGGGAGACGGGCAGACGCCCGGATGGACAGACAGAGGGAGATGCCGAGTGACCCGGGAGACAGACACACAGGGACGAGAGCGTGCCGGACCGCTCTTGGGACCAAAATCAGAGACGGAGACGCGGAGGCACAGGAAACAGCCGGACGCGGGGAGCCGGGGGCGTGAGGGGGATGCGACACGCAGGGAGCCCCAGAGACACACGCAGAGACAGAGACGCGCAGAGACACCCAGAGGCGCGCACACCCCGACGACGCGGCGGCCCCGGCCTCGACCCCGGCCGACCCCACTCACCGAGGCCGCAGACCTCGCGGCGCAGGCTGAGGCGGCCGCGCTCCTCGGCTATGGCGCGCAGCATGTGCTGCAGCGAGCGCTCCTCGGA
>NW_020172451.1:4359552-4359727 GCF_003031525.2 Neophocaena asiaeorientalis asiaeorientalis | reverse complement strand
CCACAAGCGTCTAGCCTCCGGTGACCTCCGACTCCGGCCAAGCTTTTCCTCAAATGGCTCTCGGGATCCCGCCTCGGCCTTCGCCGGCCCCTCCACCCCTGCGCCCACTTTCTCCAGGCCCTCCCTGCAAGGCCCTCCCCAAGACCGACCTCAGCCCCTGTACGCCCTCGGGCAG
>NW_020172451.1:4357677-4359281 GCF_003031525.2 Neophocaena asiaeorientalis asiaeorientalis | reverse complement strand
TCGCCCCGCGAGAGACTGACTTTGTCCCCTGCCCTCCCCATTGCCACCCTCCGTTTCTCCTCAGTCAAGTTGTCAGGACCGGTTCCCCCTGGGAACTTCCTCTTCAGAACCCAGAAAGAGGTCACCCTCCGCCATAAAGAGGTCTCATGGGGAGACGGTGGCAGAGCCTCTCCTGCCCCCAGACTCCTCCGCCTGGCGCAGTGCAGGGCGTTGAGAAAGGCTCTGAGCCTGTTTCCTCAGCTGTACGATGGGGTCTCGCTCCGAGTGTTAACTAAGTATGAGGGTGTTGAGGCGTGGAGAGGTATGAGGTCAGCTGGTCACATGCTCCTGATGAAGGCCAAGGTCCAGTGGGCATCCATCCGCGTGCTGGCCTCCACTGAGAGAGGAAGATCTAGGTGAGAGGCAGCTAGAGGCCCTTCCCAGACCTCAGCCCCCGTGGCCCATTTCTAGGGACCTGGGAGATGCAAATGGAGGGAGAGTGCTGAGATTTCCCAGCTAGCTAAATGGCCAAGGACATCCCCCTGCAGTCACACTAGCCTCCGTCCACAGACCCATCAAGGAGGGGCCTGCCTCCAGGCCCCACCCCCCTTCCCTTCTCCCCCATCCTTGTAACACACGCTTCCTCATTTCCTTTGGGTCCCAGAGTCACCTCCTCTAAGAGCCTGCCCTGACCACCTTACCTAAATCACCAGCTTCCCTCTCCTCTAGCCCTTTACCCTGCTTTATTTTTCTTCACAGCACAGCACTCACCTCCGGTGACATCCCATTATATAGCTCCGTGTTCTGTTCATTGTCTGACTTCCCCACTGAGGAAGGGGTCTGTCTTCTGCACAGCTGTGTTCCCTGTGCCTGGAACATTGCCCTGCACGAAGTAGATGCCCAATAAATACATGTGGGATGTGCAAATGAAGAATGAATGAGAGGCCTGATAGGGAAGCGGGGAAGTGGAACAGGCAGTAAGGGACTGTGGGGTATGGCAACCGCCCTGGAGGAAGAAATGGGTGGTCTGGATCGTGTTTCAGGCCTCATGGCTTGTTTTGTGCCACTTGCGTGCCTCAGGGCAGGGCCGGAGCCTGACACCTCTGTGTCCCCAGCACCAGGCACAGGGGAGGGGAGGGGTTGGGAGGCTCTGTAGAGAAGTGTGGAGTGAGAAAAGTAATGAAGCCAATGACCAGCAGTGTGTGTATGTTCTCCTCTGGGCCTGCTTCTGCATCTGTGAAATGAAGACGCTGGCCTGAGGGCTATGGCCTCTGGTTTTGAGTCCGGACAGCTGGGATTCGGGCTGGTAAAATGGGAAATGGGAATGGCTGAGCAAGGGCCCAGAGGCTGGCATTTCCAGGGGTCATCTGTCTCTTTGTTTCCCCAAACTCCACCATGACCCTGCCTGCCCCACTGCCACCCCTATGCTTGTGCTCTCCCCGTTGCTGGAAGTCCTTTCTTCTCCTCGGCTGTGTTTATCTTCGGGACCCACTTTCCCTGGGAAGCCTTCTGGTTAGGGCTGGTCAATGCATTTGTATTCTTATCTCTTTCACAAACTCCCTCCCCACACCCCCCAACACACACACACACACACACACACACACACACACACACAGTTACCTCCA
>NW_020172451.1:4315203-4357248 GCF_003031525.2 Neophocaena asiaeorientalis asiaeorientalis | reverse complement strand
CACACACACACACACACACACACACACACACACACACACACACACACACACAGTTACCTCCATAGATTCTGTGCCAGAGGACCCTCATCGAATCAACGCATCCCATTTTCCCTGGCATCCAGCCCAGGACAGGTGCCAGAAAATATTCGTTGAATGAATAAATGAACAGTGCTTGGACTCTTTCCTTTTCATTCAATCATACTCCAAGTATTGCCCACATAGGAATTTTTTTTAATATTTATTTATTTGTTTGTTTATTTAATTGGCTGTGTCAGGTCTTAGCTGAACACTCTGGATCTTTCGTTGTGGCATGCAGGCTCTCCAGTTATTGTGCGAGGGCTCCAGAGCGTGTGGGCTCAGTAGTTGCGGCACACAGGCTTAGTTGCCCTGCGGCACTTGGGATCTTAGTTCCCCGACCAGGGATCGAACCCGCGTCCCCTGCATTGGAAGGCGGATTTTTAAGCACTGGACCACCAGGGAAGTCCCAGGAAATTTTTTAATGTCAACAAATGTTGAATAATATTTTGGACTTGAAGTTGGCACGAGCAGGGCTTCTGGGGTCCCAGGGCACATTCTGTTTCTTGATCTGAGTGCTGATTTACATTGGCGTGGTCAGTTTCTAAAAATCAGACTGTAACTTTTTGAGTTATGGGCTCTTCTGTATATATGCAGAATGTAAAATAGAATTAAAAATAAAAAGATTTAAAATCCTTGAAAAAATTCTGGTTTAGCCATATTCCCCATGACAGTGAATATGTTCTTTTCTGCAGAGAAGTGAAATGTATTTTTTAGAGAGACCACTGAGGAGAAAAGAAGAATACATAGGCAGAACAATGGCCCCCAAAGATGTCCAACCCCAATCCCTGGGATCTGTGAATATATATTACCTTACATGGTAAAAGAGCCTTCGCAGATGTGATTAGGTTGAAGCTATTGAGATGGAGAGAGTATCCTGAATTATCCATGTTTGCCCAGTGTAATCACATACATTCTTTAAATTGGAGATTTCCTGGTCGTAGTCAAAGAGACGTGACGACAGAAGAATGATCAGATAAATGCAACGCTGCTGGTCTTGAAGGTTAAGGAAGGGGCCACAAGTCAAGGGATGCAGGCAGCTTCTAGAAGCTGGAAAAGGCTAGGAAACGGATTCCCTCCTAGAGCCTCCAGAAAGGAACACAGCCCTGCCTGCGCCTTGATTTTAACCCAGTGGGTGCCACCCACCCCCACTTCCTCCAGACGTATTTCTAACCCATGGAACTATAAGATAATAAATTTGTGTTGTTCTAAGGCGCTTACTTCGTTAGTTTGTTATTGGCAGCAACAGAAAACCAAGACAATGGGCAAACCTGAGGTGGAGGGAATCACGTAAGCTCTCCACTTCAACGATTCTTTCCCCAAGGTTTATTTTGCAAACAGCCCTAGAGCAGCAATAAGGCAACGTTTAGCGAAAAGAAAAATCAACCACAACCGATCTGCTTTGACAGGTCTGTTGCTTCATTCCCCGACATCCTTGCTCCATAGACCTGGACACCATCCTTGGGTGTATGAGGGACAACAGCTTTGATGGTTCATGTCTTTCTCTCTTAACGTTTTGGGCGGATCTCATTCAAAGGGCCAGTCAGTGTTAGAAACAAATGTTGCCAGAGAGCTCTTCTCCCAGGCACTGGTCAGAGAAGCCGCCAGTTCCTACACGAGTGCCTGGCCGCCAACCTCCTCTTCTCTGAGCATTGTTTACTGCCCATAGAATGGCACGTGGGGCTGGGTGATCTCCGAGAATCCCCCTGGCCTTAGAAAAGACAATTTCTGGAAGTAGGTCAGGAGTAAATAGCCTCGCCTGGGGTGGTTAAGCACAAGGTCCAAGGGGCAGGTTCAAAGGCTTCCTCATCCACCCTGATAATCTGTTGAAACCTTTTTGCGGTCACGTGAATGTGTTGTCAGCAGCTTCCCAGCCTGACTTCTCCCCTTCTTGTGACTCAGATTCTTGGAATTCCTGTTCCTCAGGCTTCGTTTTCATCTGGAAAATTCAATCCAACCGCCCCCAGCTCAAGACTGCAACAGCTTCTCCAACACTGGGTGCTTCTCACGTGCTACCAAGACCAAGGAGCCACCTGTAAAGGTTCAACAGCCTTCATTCTCCCCTCCTCTGACCCCTTCCACCGTCCGCCTGACACACGAAATAGCTTCTCATCCTCAGCTGTTGGCAGAAACTCTACCTTTAGCACTCCACTTTTTTTTTTTTTTAATAGATCTCTGCTAAAATTTCCCCAGAGGGGATAACCTTAAAATTATTATTAGATACCCGCACACTGGGGAGAAGAAAGGATTCAGAGGTTTTGAAAGAGGGAGTGCCTGATGGGGTTGGGGGCTGGGGAGATACATAACTAACGTTTCTTGAGGAACTGCTTTATGCCAGAAGATTCACGAACGTGGACAAGAATAATCCTGAGCCCCAGAAGGCAACTGGTGTCGCCTTCTGTGTTAGGTGAGACAAGCAGAAACCAGAGAGGCTGAGTCACGCTCAAAAATCACATGGCAAATTAAACCTGGAGGCCAGATTCGAACCCTGGAGCCAGGAAGACAGCCACCCACACACCATCTGGCATCAGCTCATCCTTTTTCTGGTTTCAGGAGGGAAGGCCCATTGGAGAACAGACGTGGGATGGCAAGTTTTGAAAGGAGAAGCCCTTCCTGATGGAGCTGCAGGGCAGCGGGCTGTCCCTGGGAAGTTTACTGGGTGGTTTACTGGACCCCGGGATAAGGAGGAGGGGGTGCTGTGCTAATGTGAGAGGGGTTGAAGTAGGGAAAGAAATTTGATCATCGGAGGGAGACCTGGGACCACACAGTTTGAAACTGGGCAAGTCCCTTCTGCTCCAGAGCCCCGGGCCTCCCATCTGTCAACGAGGAGGCTGAACTGCATGTCCCCTCGGGCCTGTCCAGCCCAGACATGACGCGAGGACAGGTCGGGTGAGCCCGGCAGAGAGCTGGAGAGCCTGCCCTCCTTTTCCCGGCTCTTCCAGGCCCCTGCTCTCAGAGTTCCTGCTGAAAGTTGCTTTCCTTGCCCATGAACACACAGCCTTTGTCCCCTTGGGGCGGTAGAAATTGTATTAGCAACCAACATGGTGTACTACCGCAAAATGCAAAAAAAACGTGACAAAATTAAAAAGATGCTTCGCTCAATACCTACAGGATGTGATATTATGTCATCATTATTTTCAATGTGGTAATTAGGAAAGTTTCACCACAGCGGAGAACTCTCAAGTAGTGAGAATTCGGGGTCATTGATAAGAAATCAGAAATGAAGAGTTACTGGCATTTTATCTTATTTAGCAGACATGTATGCAGGACTTGCTATGTGTCGGGCTCTGTCTTATGACTTTACAAACGTTGACATTGGACCCCGTGACTTATAAAGGAACATCATTACCGCTTTCACAGATGAGCCAGCTAAGGCCCAGAGAGGTTAGGTATCTGCTCTAAGGTCATCAGAGGCAGAGTCAAGGAACCAATTCAAGAGCAAAATTACAAAAATCGTTTCAAAATCTATTTTGGAAAAAAAATTACATTTTATAAGGGTATATTCACGTTTGCGATGATGTGAGCAGAGCCTCCAAAAGCAAGAGTGACTGAGGCCGACAAATGCCTGAAAATGGTGCTGTCCTCCCAGACCCCAGCATGGGTTGTGGTCCACTGTGGGGGCAGGGATGGGGGTGGGGGAAGGAGAAGGGAGACAGCTCTTCTTAAACACCCAGCAATGGGCCAAGTTCATAGCGTCCAGCTCATTTAACCCCCGCTCTAACTGCAGGATTGCAATTTCTTTCTTTTTTAAAAAAATTTATTTAATTAATTAATTTATTGTTATTTTTTGCTGCGTTGGGGCTTCTCTGTGGCATGCGGGATCTTTTTGTTGCAGCGCGTGGGCTCTTTGTTGCAGTGCGTGGGCTTCTCTCTAGTTGTGGCATGCAGGTTTTCTCTGTCTAGTTGTGGCGAGCAGGCTTCAGGGTGCGTGGGCTCTGTAGTTGTGGCGTGGGGGCTTAGTTGCCCTGCAACACTGGGGGATCTTAGTTCCCCGACTAGGGATTGAACACACGCCCCCTGCGTTGGAAGGCAGATTATTTACCACTGGACCACCAGTGAAGTCCCAGGACTGCAATTTCATCATCCCCATTTTGCAGGTGAGAAAACTGAGGCTCAGAGATGCCAAGTGGCTTATTCACAAGGCCAGGGTGCAGCACAGCTGGGATTTGTGCCCCTGAGCCTTGAGAAGAAGGCAGTGATTGTATTTGTATACTTAGATCTCACTTCAGTGGGGGTTTTTCGTTTTTGGCCACTCTGGGTGGCTTGTGGGGTCTTAGTTCCCCAACCAGGGATCAAACCCCAGCCCTTTGCAGTGAAAGCGCCGAGTCCTAACCACTGGACTGCCAGGGAATTCCTCACTTCGTCATATTGATATATTTATCTAACACCTACTTTGCGAAGGCTCATTGCAGAATGTTTAGAGCCCAACAGCTGTTCACATCCACTGCTGTCCTTTTCTGATGGCAGTGTTGGGGACAGTGGTACATCCTGAGAGCGACAGGTAAGGGGCTGGATCAGAGAGAAAGTTTGGGCATGTTTGAGGCCCAGCCCCTGTGTAGACTCTCAACCCTTGGGGTTACAAGGTGCTTCACCATGAGACTGGGGTGGGTGTGTTAGTTTCCTGTGCCTGCTGTCACAAATGACCACAAACTGGGTGGTTTACAACAGAAATGTATTCCCTCATGGTTCTAGAGGCCAGAAATCAGAAACCAAGGTGTCGTCAGGGCCGCGCTCCCTCTGAAGGGAGGATCCCTCCTGCCTCTGCCAGCCCCTGGTGGCTCCAGGGAGTCCTTGGCTTGGGGCTGTGTCACTCTAGTCTCTGCCTCTGTTGTCACATGGCTTCCACGCCTCTGCGTCTCTGTGGCTCAAATCTCTCTCTACCTCCCTATTATAAGGGCACTTGACGTTGGATTCAGGGCCCACCCTAAACCCAGGACGCTCTCATCTCAAGAGCCTTAACTTCACTACATCTGCAAAGACTTTTCCCCACAAAGTCATTCACATTCACAGGTTCTGGGTGGACATAACTTGGGGTGGGGGCACTGAGGGGCCACTGTTTAACCCCTTGCAGTGGCTTTTGCTACTTTTGTGGGTGAAGCATCCATCCACTCCATCCTCTTCTTACCACGGTCCTAGAATTTCCTCTGGGGCCCACTCAGCCCCCATTTCAGTCCATGTGGGGTGGGCACTTGACCTGGCCTGCCTGTCAGAAAACAGCATCTCCCCGGCTACAGTGATTGGTCTAGAGCTGGTCCAGTCGGAGCCAATCCCAGGACTTGGGTTGTCTTTGCAGTGGGGCTGCCTGAAGAGAGCTTCTGACAGCCACCGGGGTAGCAGAAGGGGCAGAGAACAGAGTCCATACAGAGGAGAGCAGGGCTGAGGGATGGGAAGGGAAGTCCAGCCTTCCTGGTAGCGGAGCCAGTACCCTCCCCTTCCCACCAGAGCCAGTTGAGAGGCATTTCTGTTCTTGCTTACCCGTGGGTCTGAGGGCAGGTTCACGATGAGCCCTCGCTTAACCAAGGGGAACATTTGGATGGCACGTTGGTTGTCAGGGTCCTCCTTACCAGAGATGAACTGTAGGCCCTGAGAGGCCTGGGAACCAACCTGCTCATCACACAGATGGCGGACGGAGGCCCAGAGAGGTGGGACCTGCCTGGGGTCACTCATGGGGTGCCCTCTGCCTAGAATGCCCTCTGACCCTCAAACTCAGCCCAGGCCCTCCCACACTGGCTCTTCCTTGCAGGCAGGCTGGCTGTCAATGAACTTGTCTTCCTGCTTAAGGAAGACAATCTGTCCTCCTGCACTCAAAGTGGCCCTGCCGAATATGCTGCCACTGCTTGCTGACAGTGTCTTCCTTCTTGGCCATGCACCAATTCATGCGTCGTTATGGATGGAGCTCCAACCCTTCGTCTTGGGGTTGGTAGTTAGGATTCAGGAGGTCTGTGGACTTGAGTGGGGAAAAAAAATCACATCTTTATTCTCACAAACTCCTATCTTAAATTATCTTTCCTTTCAGTATGGTTGCAGGCTGCAGACCACAGAAATATCGCAAACCACAGTAGTACCTGCAACTTTGTCACCAGCACCCACATAGGACCCAGTAGCAGGTGAGTCAGACTTGGTTCCTGCCCTCCCAGAGCTTCCCTGGGAGCTCAGGGAGTCCCAAGCAGGGATGTGATCTCAGACGCGAGTGTATAAGAAGGACCCTGGAGAATTGGCAGGGACTGGAGTCAGGGAGGGCAGTGAGGGGGGTGAGGCTGCTGAAGGAGGCCGGGGGAGGGCCAGGAGTCCTGGGCTGGAGTTGTCCAGTGGTAGTGGGGAAGGGGAGAAGACAGAGTGCAAAGGTCATGAAGAGGTCATGATGGCAGGCCTTGGTGGCCCATGTCACGTGCAGCCTAAGCCCCTGCCCCTCGCCCTGAGACGTTTCCCTTCCCCAGCTTTCGGGACACCACCCATGCCTCCACCATCAGCCCTCCCAGGCACTTTCAGAGTCAAATCCCCAAGGCTCCGTCCTGGGCCCATCTCCTCATGCCCCTTGGCGCTAGCCTCTTTTGCACACCAGCGACTGCCCATGTTGCTTCATCTCCAGCCCTCACCTTCCCTGGGCCCAGCAGCCTGCTTGGCAAGCTCTCTTAGATGCCTGAAGGGACACCTAGGCTGTCCCTCTGGCCTCGTCCTCCTGCAGGCCCGCCTCTCAATTGCTCAAGCCAGAAATCTAGGAGTCTTTCCAGATGTCCCACTGCCTCACTCTCATATCTAATCCATCTGGCCGATTTGAACCTCTAAACACTCTCAAGCCCACCCCCTTCACACCATCCCCACTGTCACTACCCTAATCCAAGCCTCTGATTCTTTCCCCTAAGCTCTTCAACAGTGTATGTGTTGCCTGTGGCTGTGTCACAAACCATCACTAATTGAGTGGCTTGTTGTCTCACAATTGCTGTGTGTCGGAAGTTCAGGCCCAGCGCAACTGGGCTCTCTGCTGAGTCTCACAGGCTGAAATCCTGGTGTCAGCCGGGGCTGTCGTCTCATCTGAGGCTCCAGGTCCTTCCCCAAGTTCATGTTGCTGTCAGCAGAATGCATTCCCTTGCAGCTGTAGAACTCATGGAAGCTGTGCCTTCAAGGCTACAGGAGCTCATCCTCCTGACTTCCTTGTCTTTGAAGCTCCTGCTTTGAAGACCCACCTGATTAGGTCTGGCCCACCTCGGAAAATCTCCCTTTTGATTAACTCAACTGATTAGGGGCCTTAATTACACCTGCAAAGTTCCTTTTTGCCATCTAACATAACATAATTATGGGAGCCATCTCCCATCATATCTATAAGTCTCACTCACACTCACAGGGAGAAGATTATACAAGGCTACTTGGTGGTCATTTTAGAATTTACCTGCAATGGACAGCGTCCTCATGGGCTTGCCCAGCCTGGGAGGCCTGGCCCCTCCAACCCAGCCTGGACAACCAGGGTTATCTTTTCTATCTGTCTGTCTGTCTGCCCGTCTATCTACGTATCATTGATCTACCTCTTTGTCTTTCCTTCTTCTTTCTTTGCTATTCTTTTTTTTTCTGTTTAATATGAAATATTTCAAATAAACCCCAAAGTAGAGTGACTAGTATAATGGACACTCCTTGTACCTATCACCTAATTTAAACCATTGTTAATTATCTTGCCATTTTTCTTCATTTGTCTTTTTCCTTAATATTTTAAAGTCAGTTTCAGACATGGTGATTGTTCAATCCTAAATGCTTCAATATGTGCCTTGATTTTTAAAAACGGATATGTTTTTTCATAACCACAATATCATCATCATCACCCCTAATGAAATGAATATTAATCCTCTAATCCTTTCTAAACCTCAGTCACATTTATATTTCTCTTAGAAGAATGTTCTTTACCAGCTGGGTGTTGAGAATCAGGATCAGGGTGATCTTTCCAACATCTAAATGTGAATATGTCACTTCCCTGCTTAGCACTGTGTGCTCCCCCTGGCCCTGGGATACGGGCCCAGGTCCTGGCCTGAAGGCGGCAGGACCCATCAGGCCCCTGGGTCCCTTTCCTCACCCCGCCCTCCTGCTCACTGCCTTTCTTTCTATTTCTCAGTGAGCCATTGTCCTTCCAGCTGCAAGAGCTACACATCTGCCTTTTCCTCTACCTGGAACTTCTTTGCACCTTCCCACACTTCCCATCCAGTTCAGCCGTCATTTCTCCAGGGAAGCCCCCAGGAATCCCTGAACTAGGTCCAACTCCTGTCTCATCTAATCTCTTGGAACCCTGTTTCTGCCCTGACCCATTTCTGTGCTTCGGAGCACCCACTTCAATTCACAACGACCCACTCAGGGTGTGATTTCTTGATTACTCTCTCACTCCCCCACCAGCCTGGGGCCCTGACAGCAGGGACACGTCTGCTTACTGTCAGGTGGTGGTATAGCTCCACCACCTGGCCCAGAGCCAGCATATAGTAGGTGCTCAATAAACACATTCTGAGGGAATTCCCTGGTGGTCCAGTGGTTAAGAATCTGTGCTTCCACTGCAGGGGACATGGATTCGATCCCTGGTCGGGGAACCAAGATCCCACAAGCCGTGCACTGTGGCAGAAAAACAAGAAACAAAAACAAAAAAACGTACACACACACGCACTGAGTCTGTGAATGCATGAGTGGACCAGGGTGTGGATGAGGACCGTGCCATCGTCAGAGGAGTTTGCAAGCCCGCGCTGGCCAGAGGGGCGTTGATGACAGAAGGGCGTGACCCTGAGGGACAGGGCCAGCCATAGGAGTGCAGCTACTCCGGCGGGCAGCAGGGGACAATAGCGGCCCACCGCACCTCCTCAGGACACCCAGCCCCTGCTTCTCCTGATTCCCACCACCTGAGACCCAGAGCGAGGCCGACCAGAGCTACTTTCATTCTCGCGGGCGCTTCTCTCAAAGGGAGGGATGGCTCTGATGACGGGACTGCAGGCAGCGTGAGTGGCCAGCGGGGTCTGTGTGCCAGCCAGGGTCTCCACACTGTTCCCTTCAGTCCACCTCCATGTGACGGCCAGAGTGACATCCCCAGACCTGAAGTCTGATCCCGCCACCCCTGCTTCCTTCTCACATAGAATAAAACCCCAGTTCTTCACTTCTGTCTACACAGCCCTGTGCGTGATCCGGTGCCTGCAGATCTCGCTGAGCTCTCCTAGAACCAAACCAACAGAATGATGCCGCAGAGAGGGGCCAGAGGCTGCCTGTGAGCAGGGCCCTCCCTCTCGGAGGAGGAGACACTGACCAGGAGATCATCTCGGGGCAGAGGGTTTTGGGCCAGGACGGAGGTGCAGCTGCAGGCCTGAGGCAGCAAGTGCCTGGCTAAGGCAGGCCAGGGGGTCTGCATGGGAGGCAGAGGACAGGCAGGACCCATGGCAGTTGGATCAAAGACGGGCTTCTCTTTGGTCTGCACCATATACTAAAAATATTTGAGTTAGTTGGAACAGAATCGAAAGTCCAGAAATAGACCCACACATATACGGTCAACTTATTTCATTTATTTATTTTTGGCTGCGTCGGGTCTTCGTTGCTGCACGCGGGCTTTCTCTAGTTGTGTCGAGCTGGGACTGCTCTTTGTTGCCATGCGCAGGCTTCTCATTGTGGTGGCTTCTCTTGTTGCGGAGCACAGGCTCTAGGCACGTGGGCTTCAGTAGTTGTGGCTCATGGGCTCAGTAGCTGTGGCACACGGGCTTAGCTGCTCTGCAGCATGTGGGATCTTCCCGGACCAGGGCTTGAACCCGTGTCCCCTGCATTGGCAGGCAGATTCCTAACCACTGCACTACCAGGGAAGCCCTGGTCGATTGATTTTTAACAGAGGTCAAAAAGCAAAGCAATTCAGTGGGGAAAAAAAAAGTGTTTCAACAAATAGTGTTGGATCAATTTGGACGTTGAAAGGAATAGTTGATAAATTGGACTTAACCCAAATTTAAAATTTTTGCTCTCTGCAAAACAAATATCCAACAAAGGACTTGTATCTACAACGACGTTTCTCAGCCTTTTTTCACCCCTCCCTCCCTCACGGAGCCTTTTTAGGCATTTTTTTTTTTCCTAATTGCCCCCATGACATTTTAATAGCACAGACACTGCTTCTGTACTGTATGTATATATTCACGCTTTCTACATAAAAAGAACGTGAATTTTTTCACTTCCTCCCTCAGAACCAATTTTCACCCCCTTGGGGGGCAATACTGCCCCCATTGAAACTGTATGATCTAGAATATAAAAAGAACTCTATGACTAGACAATAAGACAGACAAACCAATTTTCATTTAACAGGCAAAAGATTTGAATAAACCTTTCACCAAAGAAGATACAGGGATGACAAATGAGCACACGAAGAGAAATACAACAGTATTAGGCATTAGGGAGTGAGCTCTCATAACGAGGTAGCACTGCACACACACCAGGATCGTCAAAATTAAAGACTGACCGTTCCAAGTGTCCGCGGGGATGTGAGGAACCAGAGCCCTCATGTGTGGCTGGTGGGACTGGAAACGTACGTCCACTTTGGAAAACAATTTGGTAGTTCCTGAAGAAGTTAAACACATGCCTTCCACATGACCCAGGCATTCCACTTCTAGGATTTACCCAAGAGAAATGAAAGCACACGTTCAAACAAGAGGTGCACATGCGTATTCACGGGAGCTTTATGTGTGACAGCTAAAAGAACAAAAGGGAAAACAACCCATCGTCCACCACAGGTGAATAGATCAACTAACGGTCTATCCTTACAACGGAATACTGTTCAGCAGTAAAAAGGAACGAACTCGATACGTGTAACCACATGGATGAAGCTCAAAATAATTATACTCACCGCCTGCCGATGCAGGGGACACGGGTTCGTGCCCCGGTCCGGGAAGATCCCACTTGCCGCGGAGCGGCTGGGCCCGTGAGCCATGGCCGCTGAGCCTGCGCGTCCGGAGCCTGTGCTCCGCAATGGGAGAGGCCCGCATACCGCAAAAAAAATTAATAATAATAAAAAATAATTATACTCAGTGAAAGAAGCCAGGCAAAAAAAGAGAGCAATCCATATGACTCCATTCACATGAAATTCTAAAAAATGCAATTGCATCCATAGTGATAGAAGCAGACTTGTGGTTGGCTGGGGGCGGAGTAGAAGGGACGGGAGGACGAAGAGGATTGATTACAAAGGGGCAGGAGGGAACTTTGGGGGGTGATGGAAATGGGCATTGTCTTGATTGCAGTGGTAGCTTCACAAATATAGATATATATAAACATATATAGATATGTCAAACTTGATATATCTGTCAAAACTCATCAGATCATACATTTTAAACATGTGAGGTTTATTATATGTCAGGTATACCTCAAAAACCTGTAGATTAAAAATAGGGTGATTCTAATTTTTAAAAAATCTGTATTTCTGATTTTACTTGAAAAACATGACTGACCGGCTGCATGTGCCTTGCCCATCGGCCAGGGCAGAGGACCCAGGGCCCCTCTGGACCTGGCACGGGCTCCCCAGCTGGCCTTGGTCCCCACCTGCCAGTTTTCTCTCCACTTCTCGGCTCCCCGGCTGCTGAGTCTGTGGCCTGGGCAGAGCTGGGGGGTGGGGGGAGTCGCCAGGGAGCTGGGGGTGGATTTTGAGCAGGGGACACAGATTTGTTCCTCCAGGCCCTTGTCAGGTGGCCCAGAAAGGCCCCTCTCAGTCTGGCGGCAGCTGAGGGTTGTCAGGGGTGGTTAAGGAGAGCCTTAAAGGCCAGGCTTTGGACTTCACCCTAGAACAGTGACAGCTCCCTTAATTCATGACAGACATCACAGCCTAGAAAGCAGCATCATCACCCTGTTTTACAGAAGATCCTAGGAGGGGGACCGTCTGATGGGGTGAGGCGCGGAGGGTGGCAGGGATCGTGTGGGAACCCCCTTGGTCGTTATTTCTGGGTGTGTGATGCAAAGCCCGGAGCCAGGGTGGCCTGGAGTCGCTGTGAGACAAGCTCTGCCCGCATGCCTTCTCCCCTCTTCCTGAGGGGCGCAGGGGACTGGCCTTACACAGGCCTGCCGCTCAGTGCTTCGATTGGTCCAGTTGTCGGTAAATATTTGCAGAACTGGCCTGCATGGCTTCAGGCACATCCCTTCCCCTCTTCCCTGCCTCGGTTTCCCCGCCTCCAAGGGGGAGGAAGGCTTGATGCTTTCCAGGGGCCATGATATCCCAGGATTCCTTGAGGATGCACCTCCTCTTCACGGCTTCCTCCTCGGAGCTGCTAATTACCGAGATCAGAAACATGACTCCTTGAAGGTCCATCCTGTGACCCAGAATTTGCCTGAAGCTCTGTGCTCTGGTGGTCCAACCAAATCCACTCTGGGGGAACTTTGGGACCCCAGGAGTCTTGGGGAGTCGGGGGACTCTTTCACCTTTGACTCCTCACTATTTCTGTGCATTGAACCAATAAGAGGAACAGACCCTATTTCCCTCTGTGCTTTGGTCTCCAGGAAGCTCAAAGCACTTCTCCTTGACTTTAGAAACGCTGGAGGATCTCCCGTATCTACTCCTGGGTTTGCTTCCTTTTGAGCCCTAGGGAATGAGGTGGGATGTCTAGACACACATGTCCACGTTGGGTCCTTCCTGCTGCCACACGGAGGCAGCAGCAGAAGCAGGAGGGCCTGGAAGGAGTTGAGCCGCTTATCCCAGGAGAGACGGAGAGAGCCCAGGCAGCAGACGTTTCAAGTTAAGCCTCGTACGTACCAGAATGACTTCCGCAAACCTCAATATGTGAACATTTCTTCATCATTAATTAAAACTGTTTTACGACTGCGTTAGTATAGAGACAAATACATCAAAGTTATACGCTAAAATATTTTCCTCCTCCAAAAGCTCGCTCTCTTTCTTCTGATTCGAACAGAACTGGGATAAGTCAGCCTAATGGGTCTGGCCCATTCCCAGCACCGCCACCACCCCGCCCGGTCCCTGTCCGACCTACGCGCGGGGCGCCGCCAGGGGGCGCCCGACACCAGCGCGCGGCCCCACTGACCGCTGGAAGGACACAAGGGAGGGGCCAGCGCTCCGCAGGCAGGGCGGTACTCTGGGGGCTCCGGTCCATTCCCTACAGTCCCCGCTGCACCAAAAACCCACTCCATGCACCTCATGGCCCCTCTTCTCCCTATAAGACCCAGTTGAGGTACCACCGCCTCCAGGAAGTCCTCTGGGCCTCTGGCTGGGCCAGGCACTTCCCTTGAGCTCCCAAAGCGCCCTGGGGCCCTGTCCACACTCAGTCACTGTTTCCTTCTCCCAAGACAGTGGACGGTGAGTCCTCAGGTAGGGATGGGCCTGGGTCACGTATGACCCCAGTATGGCCACTTGGGAAATGGTTTTCAGGTGAATAAATCTGGGAGCTGGGAGGCCCACACAGCTTTCCTGGGTGGTCGGTGGTGGAGGTCCTGGCCCCCCCACCCCACGAATGCTTAGGTGGGCACAGATGCTCAGTAACTGGGCTCCTTGCCTCCAACCCCGACCCATCACTTCTGTCTGTAACTTCTGAGGACTGATTCTTCCTCTTCCAGATCCGGGGCGGGGGAGGCGGGGGACTCGCCCTCCTAGCCAGCAGGCCGCCCTGAGCCTTCCCTCTGGGCGAGCTCTCGTATCCGACGCTCATCGCCCCGCCCCCTCCACGGCCCCACAGCAGACCCTGAGTCCCCGAGACCACAGCGCCACGGTCTCCCCTGGACGCGGCCCCCTGTGGGCTCCTCCCTGCACTACAGCTTCCTCCTCCCTGTTTCTCACGCTTTTCACGGCCACACTTCTTGAAAGCTCTCCCCGTATTTCACCCCCTGCTCACTCTTCCGCTGCTTCCTGCGTCCTGGCTAGCAGCCCCCGATCCTCTGAGCCGGCTGGCATAAGACCCCCGGGGGCTCCCACGTCACCAAGTCTAATGTGCGCTCATCAGCCCCGAGCTATGTGGCCTCTGGCAGCACATGGCACAGCTGGTCACTCTCATCCCTTGGTGTCCAGCACGCTGCACCCTCAAGATTCCGCTGCATCACCCCGAAGCGGACCGCTAGAGCAGACGCCACTCTCCTCCAGGTGCTGTATTTTGCCCAAAGCTGAAAGCCACCCAGAACTGAACTACCGTTGTATTACCCACCGGAATGGGAAGCAAAAGGGAACGTGGCAGTCGCTGTCTGTTAAGTGACTGCTTACAGGCTACACAGAGTGTGGATGACATGCCTTAGAGCAGAGTTTCTCCAAATCAGCACAGTGGACCTTTGGGGCGGGATCGTTCTTTGCTATGTGGGGCTGCCCTGTGTACTGTAGGATGTATATTGGCATTTCTGGACTCCGCCCAGTGGATGCCAGCAGCACCCCTCCCCATCACCCTGGGTGTGACAGCCAACAATGTCTCCAGACAGTGAGAGGGGTTGATTGATTTATTTTTTGTTTTGTTTTGTTTTTTAATGAAGTATAGTTGAACTACAATGTTGTGTTAATTACTGTGGAAGCTAAGCAGGGTGGGGCCTGGTTAGTACTTGGATGGGAGGTTGATTTATTTTTAATAAATTTGTTCATGTGATCCTGGAGGCTTGGTAAGTCCAAAATCTACAGGGCAGCTGGCAGACTGGAGACTGCAGAAGAGCTACAGGGAAGAGCTGCCGTTCAAGTCCAAGGCCATCTGGAGGCAGAATTCCTTCTTGCTCAGCAGAGAGAGGTCAGTCTTTTGTTCTGTTCAGGCCTTCGACTGATTGGACGAGACCCACCCACTTTATGGAAGGTAATCTGCTTTACTCAAAGTCCATTCAATTTAAACATTAATCTCATCCCAAAAAACACTTTCACGGGAACATCTAGAATAATGTTTGACCAAATATCTGGCCACCGTGGTCCAGCCAACTTGACACATATAATTAACCATCACAAAGGGATGCGTAAAAAGGAACTTCTTATAAAATCCTGAACTTGATTCAGTAGTTTTCTTTTCTTTTCTCCCATATGAATCTGGCAGAGTTCTTTTGGAACTATTTTATTGTATTGTAAGCGAAAACAACTAAGTATATACGTTCACATGATAGGAGTCAAGATTTTCAGATAAGAACATAAGTAACAGTTATAGAATCAAATAATGTAAGTGGGAGTACTCTAATGTTGGAACTATATTGGAAATATTGACACAAACTCATGATTTGAAATAACTACATTAGCAATTATTAATGAGGCTTGATTGAAACACATTGAATCTATGAAATACCATGACTCCATAGTGACACATAAGATAAAAAGTTACCACAATATGCCCAGAAGGTGACCCTAATAGAATGTACTTGTGACGCTTATCATTCATTTAATTATTATATTGATAAGGAATACATTTGTTTGAAGACGTTTTCCAACTCAAGGCGAAGACTCAATGGAATGATCCAATATTTCGTAATTTCCATTCATTGTAAATTGGGACTTGCTACATAATCGTCTCTGGGGAGGGGCAAATGGGTGTGAGTATAGACAAAATAATTGCTGAAAGAGCTAATACTTGTTGAAGCTGGGGGACTGGTACTGGAGATTCATTGTTCCATTGCTCTACTTTTGTAATATATTTACAATTTTCCAGGATAAAAAATTATTTTAAGTCAGGAGGATGGATGGAACAAAATTGGCAAAATGCTGATCACCGATGAAGCCAAGTGATTACATATATTCTATTCTTTCTATTTCTGTTTGTGTTTTAAATTTCCATAGCAAAAAAAAACATCTTTTCTGGGAACTCCCTGGCGGTCCAGTGGTTAGGGCACAGCACTTTCACTGCTGGGGCCCGAGTTTGATCCCTGGTTGGGGAACTAAGATCCCGCAAGCCACGTGGTGTGGTTGCCCTTCCCCCAAAAAGAAATCTTTTCTCAGTGTTCACATTTGATAGAGTCATACCTCATTAGAATCTAAGATTTACAAGCTAAGCTCAAAGCCTGGGGAGGACACCCTTAGGTGGTCACCGCTCCAAGGTACCTTCAGCCATTGGGCACAGACCAGGCAAAGACCAGGCTCTCTCCTTGTGTCCCTCCCGACTCCCATTCCATCCTTCCACCCTGCCTGCGCCCTCGGACCTCCATGGGCTGCACTGATGGGCTCCTTTCCCTCTGGTATTCTAAACCCCCCAGTGGGGTTACTTGTCTGCAGTGAGACTCTGCTAAACAAGGAAATGCCCAGGACTCGTTTATTTATTTATTAAGTACTCATGATATCACCATCTCATTTAATCCTTGCTGTTGAGTCCTTGTTATATACATTAGCTTATTTAATCCTTAGAGCATATCGTGAGGGAGAGATTAAGGTCATTTGCAAATAGGATACAGCGCAAGGTACAGTCAACGTGCCCAAGGCCACAGAGACTGACAGCAGATCTGGGGGCTTGACCTGAATGCCTCCCAACCTCTGTGGGGAGCTATCCCGGGACCCTGCCACCCACCCAGAAGTTCACAGAGTCATGTGCCCTAGCTTTTCAGGCCTTTTAGAGTGGTGACCATTAGAGGGGTGGGTAGGATGAAAACATGAAACAGAGAATTCATTTGACGGCTGAGGTTACTGGCAGGGTGTTCAAATCAGGCACTGGTACCCAAAGGGCAGCGTCAGAAAAGACCGGGTTGGAACTGCTCTATATCTGTGCTGGGAGAGGCTGAGAAAGGGCCTGGGCTGCGGCCTTCGCGTCGATGGAAATGGGAGCAGAGATGGGACAAGAACACAGCCTTCTGAGATGACCCTGCTGGGGCCCGACTGGCTGGCTGCACTCAGCTCTTCCCTCCAGGCCTCGGTGTCCCCACCGCAAGGGGGTGGATTTGGATGTACTCGCAGACTCCTGCCGGCTGGCCGGGCCGTCCCGGGGTGGATGGGACCGGGAACGGGGCTGAGCGCCAGTCAGATCAGGTAGAGGCCTGGAGTCCAGGTTCCAGTGCCCGGCTGTTCGTTGCCCACGGCTTGGGGAGGCCCCACCCCATCCCCTCTATCCATAGCTCCCATCCCTCCTGAACCCCTGAAGCACATCCTCTGCGAGGCAGAGCCGGCAGCCTGGGGCGCAGGGTCAGTTCGGGCAGGAGACTTGAGGAAAGGCACTGCAGCTGGTAACCCCTGTTTTCTCCTCTGTAAAGTGAGGGTGATGCCAACCACCTCCCCAGGCTCCTGCAGGCATGAAGGGAAGTGATGGAAGGGGGAGGAGCCTGGGAGCTGTAAAGTGCCCCCCTTCTGCTCTCACCCTCCAGGCTCTGACCCACAGGGTTGGCCAGGGTGAGGGGCCACTGGGGAGTGACCGGGTTGCCCGTGGCCCTGTGACGGAGAGAGAACAATTCTGAGCCGACCCAGGCGTTTCAGGGCCCCCCATGCCTGCCAGCCTCCAGGTCACACAGACAAAGAGAGATTAATGTCTAATCTGGGCTCCATTCCAGAGACGGACAGACCAGTTTGTCACTGCTCAACCGGAGAAGGCTCGCCTCGCCCACCACAAGGCGGGGGAGGTGGGGGGTGGTTGTGACGCCAGAGCACACCTGACCCTCTTCTGCCCAACAGTACCCCCTTCGGCCTTGACACCGGGGCTCCAGAGAGCTCCTCCGGGACCCGTGGGTCTGACGGCCCTCAGGCCGCTGTGCCCGCACGGGACTGGGCAGCTAGCTGGCGGCGCTGGGGGATGTTAGTTACTCTCAGGTTGTAAATCAGTCCCCGCCACGCCCCTCCTGCCACCCTTCTGGTGTCACCGGGTGGGTGGGAGAAGTTGCCACTGGCTCCATAAACTCTTCGAAGCCCAGGGATGGGGCCCTCGTCAGAGAACCAGCCTCACAGACCTCAAAGTGGAGACCACGGTGGGGTGGGAAGATCACCAGAGTCTGTCCACGCCTCCGAGTGGCTGGGTGGCTTAGCCCAGCCACTCGCCCTCTCTGGGCTCCAGAGCCTCAACTGAATTAGGTCTAAAACTGACGTCTGGATTCCCGCTCGGCTCCAAACCTGCTCTTCCCATCGCCTTCCCCGTTCGCTTAAGGGTGACTCCAACCTTCCAGCTCCTCGGGCCAGAGCTTGGGACCACCCTGGATTCCTCCCTTACCCACACCCTACATCCAGTCCATCAGCAGCATCCTGGTGGCTCAGCCTTCAAAATATGTCCACGGTGTGAACACCCCTCCCGCCTGCCGTCATGCCAGCCGGCTGCATGCTTCGCTACAGCTCCTTCCTGGAGGGCGTCTGGTGTGAACCGAGATGAACTTGGCACCTTCAAAGAGCCACCTCTCTTCTACTTATATTCATTAAAATGGTTTTTTTTTACATTTTGACTTTTATTAAATAGAACATATATATATATATATATATTTTTTTTTTCGGTACACGGGCCTCTCACTGTTGTGGCCTCTCCCGTTGCAGAGCACAGGCTCCGGACGCGCAGGCTCAGCGGCCACGGCTCACGGGCCCAGCCGCTCCGCGGCATGTGGGACCTTCCCGGACCGGGGCATGAACCCGTGTCCCCTGCATCAGAAGGCGAACTCTCAACCACTGCGCCATCAGGGAAGCCCAGAACATTTTTTATTAAATAAAAAAATTTTATTACATAAAAACCAAAAACATCTCCACTAGGCTATACCAAATTATAAGGATAATTGAAAGTGCTGGTTTCCCCACACCCTCCCTACTGCTGTCATTCTTTCTTTTTTTTTTTATTTTTATTTTTGGCTGCACTGCGTCTTCGTTGCTGCGCACGGGCTTTCTCTAGTTGCGGCCAGCGAGGGCTGCTCTTCGTTGCGGTGCATGGGTTTCTCATTGTGGTGGCTTCTCTTGTTGCGGAGCGCGGGCTCTAGGCACGCGGGCTCTAGGCATGCGGGCTTCAGTAGTTGTGGCACGTGGGCTCAGTAGTTGCGGCAGATTCTTAACCACCACGCCACCAGGGAAGTCTATCTTTTTTTTTTAATTGAAGTATAGTTCAGTTACAACGTTGTACCAGTCTCTCCTGTGCGGCAAAGTTCTTTCACGGCGGCGCTCCCCTGGTGGTGCAGTGGTTGAGAATCCGCCTGCTGGTGCAGGGGACACGGGTTTGAGCCCTGGTCTGGGAGGATCCCACATGCCGTGGAGCAACTAAGCCAGTGCACCACAACAACTGAGCCCGTGTGCCACAACTACTGAGCCTGCGCTCTAGAGCCCGTGAGCCACAACTAAAAGAGAGGGGAAAAAAAGCAACCACTGGACTGGTGGTCCAGTGGTTAAGAATCCGCCTTCCAGTGCAGGGGACACAGGTTCGATCCCTGGTCAGGGGAACTAAGATCCCACACGCTGCCTACAGAGCCCGTGCACTCTGGAGCCCATGCACCACAACTAGAGAGAAGCCTGTGTGCCGCAAGGAAAGATCCTGCATGCCACAACCAAGATCCCGTGTGCCGCAACTAGGACCCAACGCAGCCAAATAAATCAATTAATTAAAAAATATATATATAAATAAAAATTCTTTCACTTATTCATTCATCAAACACTGCTGGGCATGTGCCCTGTGCAGGGCATGGGAGTCACTGTAACAAAGAAGATCCTATCACAGCATGGGATGGGTTCTTACTCTGGGGTTTGAGGAAGCAAGACACATCGCCAGCATGATGTCATCATAGTAGCCATGGCATGTGTGGAGAGCCATGCAAGGAAGCCTTCCTGGAGGAAGAGGGATTTAGGCCGGGCCTTGGAGGACAGGTGGCTTCCATGGAAGAGTGTGGAGCACAGGCACTCCAAGCAGTGGGCACAACATGTGCAAAAAGGCCTTGGGCAGCTGTCTGAGGGCAGCAGTCAAAATCAGTCTTGAGAAAACATCAGTTGCTGATATCAAAGCTGGGGGACGCTGCAAAAGGCCGCATCTGTGGAGCAACACAGGGCAAGAGAGAGCGTGGTGAACTTGGGGACATGCCAATGTTCAGGGGGGCTAGTGCCCCGAGTTGGGGGAGAGAGGGAAGGCAGAGAGGTTAGCGGGAGCTAACCAGCCATGTGAGGCCTTGGATGCCGGGGTAAGGAGCTTGGACTTTATCCTGAGGATGGTCAGGGCCCCTGAAGGGTTTTACATGAGGAAGTGACGCCCAGATTTGCATTTTAGAAATGCCACTCTGGTTTCTGGGGGAGAGGAGACCAAGGAAGAGGCAGGTCTGTGCAGTGGTTAGGGCATGGATGATGGGGTCCCATGACATGGGTTTCAAATCCTCTCCCTACTTCCTACCTGGGGGACACTGGGCATATCTGTCTGTCCTGCATAACAGCATCAGGCGCTGTGCTGGGGTTAAAGACAAGGTTCCTGCCTCCACAGAGCTTACAGTCTAACAGGCTCAATCTCTTTGAGCCTCAGTTTCCTCATCTGTAAAATGGAGGTAAGAATCATACCTGCCTCTCAGACTGGATGTGATAAATGAGTTAACGTGTGTAAAACACTTAGCATAGTCCTCGACACATAAGGGCAACTGTTGTTATCATGTTATTCGTCCAGGCAGGAAGGCATAGACAGGGCCAAATATGTGTGTCATGGGTGAATGCTGGAGTACCAACCCCCAGTACTTCAGAATGTGACTGTATTTGGAGACAGGGTCTTTAAAGAGGTGATCAGGTGAAATGAGGTCATTAGGATGGTCCCTAATCCATACAACAGGCATCCTTATAAGAAGAGGCGATTAGGACACAGACACACAGAGGGAGACCATCTGAGGACACAGGGAGAAGGCGGCCACCTGCAAGCCAAGGAGAGAGTCTCAGAAGCAGCCAGATCTGCTGACACCTTGACCTCAGACTTCTAGGCTCCAGAATCGTGAGAAACTAAGTTTCTGTTGTTTAAGCCCCGCCTCCTCCCCGCCAGTCTGTGGTATTTGTTACAGCAGCCCTAGCAAAGTAATAGCATGTGTCTGGCAGCCGGGGCAGGACCAGAAAGGAACAGATGGATCTGAGTCACTTGGGAGACTATGTGGCCAGCACATAGTAGGCGTTCAATAAATACCTGCAGAGTAAGGTTGGATTCTACCTGAGCGGGCACTGAAAGGAAGGCCTCTGATGGCCTGGAGAAGGAGGGTGAAGGCCTGGAGGCTCTAACTCCCCACACTGCCCAGCACCCCAGTCATGTTCACCCCACGACTGCACTTCACGCCTCTGCTCTGCCAGAGGGCACCTTGAGTACCCCCATTTCACTGAGAAAGAAATTAAGGCTTTGGAGAAAGAACCAGAGCCAAGGCCCTGCTGGGGCTGTTCTGCAGGATGTGGGGGGTGGTGGCGAGAAGAGGCTGGGGAACGTGGAGAGAGGTGAGGGCTGCTGAGAACAACCTGGAGCCGGCGGTGGATGGGTGAGCTCCTGGGGGCTGCGGTTTCTTTGTTCACATTTTATTTCGTTTCATTTTGTTTGAAAGTGACTTAATGTCACCACAGCTAAAAGCTTGGCTTCCAGGACATCTCAGATGTGGCCGAGACTAAGACCAAGTTATCGCTGGGGTGACATCGAAAGAGAAGAGCTGTGGAAACCAGCTCAGGCCTCTCTGGCCCTTGGAGAAACATTTCTGGGTCAAGAATTTCCAACCTATAAACTCTCCATGTTTCAAATTCAAAGGAGGTCTGTCCAGGGCTGGGTTTGTATAACCTTTCCCATTACAGAACTTCCTGCTCTGTGGCCTCCTAGCAAGCACGTAGTCCAGGCCAGGGTTCAGAAAGATGGTCCGATGGATTGAAATACACAAACAGATTTAAAGTCAGATGGAACTGACATAGTGCTGTAGTTGATTATACTTCAAAAACAAACAAACTCATAGAAAAAGGGAGCAGGTGTGTAGCTACCAGAGGTGGGGAGTGGGGCTAGGAGGAACTGGATGAACTCGGTCAAAAGCCACACACTTCCAGTTATAAGTTACATAAGTACTAGGGTTGTAATGTACAACACGATAAATATAAGGAACACTGCTGTATGTTACATATGAAAGTTGTTAAGAGAATAAATCCTAAGAGTTCTCATCACATATATATGGAATCTAAAAAAAAAAAAGGTCTGAAGTACCTAGGGGCAGGACAGGAATAAAGACACAGACGCAGAGAATGGACTTGAGGACACGGGGAGGGGGAAGGGAAAGCTGGGACGAAGTGAGAGAGTAGCATTGACGCATATACACTACCAGATGTAAAACAGATAGCTAGTGGGGAGGGTGGGAGGGAGATGAAAGAGGGAGGGGATATGAGGGAGGGGATATAGCTGATTCACTTTGTTATACAGCAGAAACTAACAAAGCGTTGTAAAGCAATTAGACTCCAATAAAGATGTTAAAAAGAAAATTGTTTTCCTAATTCTTTAATTTTGTGTCTCTGTGAGATGATGGACCTTCACTAAACTTATTGTGATAATCATTTTATGATGTACGTAAGTCAAATCATTATGCTGTACACCTTAAACTTATACAGGGCTTTATGCCAATTATATCTCAATAAAACTGGAAGTAAAATATTAAGTCAGATGGAAGACTCAGGGCCCTGGAATGGGCCTGATCAAAAAGAGGAAATTTTTTAAAAATTGGTATTTGCTAAACAAATTTTTGGAATGTCCACATGGGACGTTTGGGCTGAAGCGGGAGGACGCATTGGCAGGTGTCAGGGCCTCTTTGTCACCCCAGTTTCCCTCCACTGACGCCAGTATGAGTATCACCCAGGAAAACGACTAGTATCTCCTGCACTTTTCCCTTCTTCAGAATCTGCAAACAAAAGCCAGTACTTTGAAGTGGAAACTTGTTTATAAATCCAAAACTTTTTTTTGCAGAATGTTTCTGGGCCTCAGTAGATTATTATTTTAACTTTTTCCCCCAAATATTTTCTCCATATTTGGGCAAGAGGCTAAGGATTTTTGTTTGTCTTTTCATAAGAAACTGCAGCGTCTTGGAGAAGACAGTGAGACCCTGCCTGCGCTCTCTCGTGGGGGATTCTGGGCTGAGCCTCCAAGATCAGCTCTGCTGGCCTCTGACAAACTCTGGTTCACACACACACAGTCGCTGGACAAGAAATGTCAGTCCATAAAAATTCCTGGAGGAAAACCCCACCCCTTGCTCAAGAGTTCCTTATCTCGGGGCATTTTCTGTTCCCCGGAGATAAGGATCTGTTCTTCCACTCTTGGCAGGTCAGAGCTGAGAGGCCATCAACACCCCACCCCATTTTACAGAGGGGAAACTGAGGCCCTGGGAGGGGATCAGTGCGTTTGTGGCTGAGCATAGAATCTTTTTCTCCCAACGCTTTTACTTTGAAAAATGTCAAATCTATAGGAACGTTTCAAGAAGAGCACAGTGAACATCCGTACTTACCAGTTGTTAACATTTGCTTTGTCTCTTACGTTCTCTCTGTTTCTCTCCTTAAATAACGTGTGTGAGTTTCAGATATCACGACCGACGCCTCACCCACAATAGTCCAGCATGCATCTCCCTCTACAGAACCACAATAAGGTGGTCACACTCAGGAAGTTTAGTGTCTAATCAATATCATTATCCAATACACATTCCGTAATTCAAATTCCTCTCTTTGTCATGCTAACTACCACAGTGTTCATTAGAGATTCTTTGTTTTTACCCAAGAATTCATCAGGGTCACTCAGTGCCTTTATACAATAGTTGTTATGTCTCCTTCAGTCTACAGCAATTCTCAGCCTTTTGTTTTGTTGTTTTGTTTTTGCTTTTGCCTTTTATGACAGTAACATTTTGAGAACATCCAGGCAGCTGGTTTGCAGAAGATCCCTCGGTTTGAATGTGTCTGATTGTTTGCTGTTGATTAGATTCCGGTTAGACTTTTTGGCCAGGAAATCCATAGATGATGCTGAGCCCTTCCCAGAGCCATGTGAGGTCTGTCCGTCCCATTATTGGTGACATCAGATTTGACTGTTTCAGTGAGTTGGTGTCTATAGCTTTCTGTGTATCTTTTTCCCTAAAAATATTTGACCCTATGATTTTAACGTCTTCTGAGATGATTCCTTCTCAAATCAGTTATTTCCAGGCTGGTTGTAAAATAGTGATTTTTGGTTTTGTCATTCTCTCTACATTTATTCGTTGGTGTCTCTAAATTTCTGTGTATCTTGTTCCCTAAAAATATTTGACCCTATGATTTTAACGTCTTCTGAGATGATTCCTTCTCGAATCAGTTATTACCAGGCTGGTTGTAAAATAGTGATTTTTGGTTTTGTCATTCTCTCTACATTTATTCGTTGGTGTTCTTCTTTAAAGAAGAATTTTCCCTTCTCTTATGAAACATTTTTTAAAGTATCAGTATTGGGATTTCCCTGGTGGTCCAGTGGCTAAGATTCTGTGCTTCCCATGCTGGGGGTCTGGGTTCGATCCCTGGTCAGGGAACTAGATCCCACATGCATGCCACAATTAAGAGCCCACATGCCACAACGAAGATCGAAGATCTCACGTGTTGCAACTAAGACCTGGCTCAGCCAAATAAATAAATATTTTTTAGAAGTATCAGTATTGACTCATGGATTTGAATTTTATCCAATGGGCTAAATATGTTACTTTGGTTATTTATTTTGTGCTCAAATTTTCCCCAATCTGACCATTGCGAGCCCTTTCAAGTGCCTTCTGTGCCATCGTTCTTCGAGAGCTTCTTTACTTTCTAAGCTCCTCTGGACTTTCCCTGCCCCAGCCTTAGAGTCGCCATCTCTCCAGGGACCCTGGTGCGGTTTGCTGGCGGATGAGGTTTCGGGTCCAAGAGTGCTAAGTGAGCTCCTTGCAATAGGCTGTCAGCCCTTCTATGTCCTCTCAACAGACAGAGCTTGGGAGTCGTTTTGTTACTTTTTCATAATAATATTGCTAATTGAAAATACTCCCCCTTCCCCCACTCCAAATCCCCTTCATCCTATGGCAGGAAGCTGGGTCCTGACAGCACCAGTCCTAGGGTGCCCCAAAGTTGCTTCCCAGCTGCTCTGTCTCCCACCGTCACCACTGCCTCACCAGTGAGGACAAGGGTCTCTTTGTCCTCAGAAGATTCTCCACCAAGGGAGCACAGGCAGGCAAGCCTGTTCCAGAGTCCCTCAGGTACAGTCCTTTTCTTCAAGTGATTATACCAGCAATGTCATACACAGATTCACTAGTTACTGTTGGGCTCCAGTTTAAATTTTTCCCATCCTTTTACTTTTTTTTTTGTTTTTTTTGGGGGGGGGCTTCTTTTGTTTTGTTTGTGGTACGCGGGCCTCTCACCGTTGTGGCCCCTCCCGCTGCGGAGCACAGGCTCCAGACGCGCAGGCTCAGCGGCCATGGCCCACGGGCCCAGCCGCTCTGCGGCATGCGGGATCCTCCAGGACCGGGGCACGAACCCGCGTCCCCTACATCAGCAGGCGGACTCTCAACCACTGCGCCACCAGGGAAGCCCCTCCCATCCTTTTATTTTTAAAATGTAAAATCTAAGGTGTACTGGGAGATGTGCACGCTTCCTGATGCTGGAGGGAACCATCTGGTCCAGGTGAAGACCCCAACACTATTCTCAAAAGCTCCCCCAGGAAGCACGCCTTGAAAAGCTGATCCACCCCTTTTGAAACAGCCTTGGGCTGGGGGCAGCACTCCTGCGCTCCACCAGCCCCGGAGCCCACCTGCAGCCTTGGCGAGTCCCTGGCCTCCCGGGGCCTTGGCCTTGCGCCTGTGAACTGAAGGGCCACACCAGAGGTCTTCAGACAGCTCACAGACCCAGGACTTCCAGGTTTTCCATGACACCACTTTCACCCGTTAACCCGTTTCATCTTCACAAGAGCCCAATGAGTGGCACGTAGTAGGGTTTCCATAAATAGAATTCCATAAAGGAATCAGCGTCCTCACTTTACAGTGTGGAAACTAAGGCTCAAAGAGGGCGTGGTTTGCCCTCAAGGTCTCACTAGGCGAGAGACACCCTGAAAGCGCCGCTCCAGCCTCGGCACACAGTAGGAGCTTCGGTCAGGGGACGGGGAAGGTCCCACGGGGATGGATTTGGGCCCTGAGCACCTCGCGGTCCGGGGGAGCCAGGGGCGGGGTTTATGCAAATATCCCGCGAGGAGGCGGAAGATTGGCTGGCTGCGGCGAGGGCGGGGCGCGCCGGGGGCCCCGGGCGGACAGGTGCGCGGCGGGAGAGGCGCGGTGCAAGCTCGGCCCCTGGACCGCCCGCCCTGTCGCAGCTTCTCTCAGGCTATGCCTCCGCTCTGGGTCCTGCTGGCCCTCGGCTGCCTGCGACTTGGCTCAGGTAAACAGCGGATGAGAGGAGGGGGCTGTGCCCGGGGAGGGCGGGCAGCTGTGTCCCGGCGCGTGTCCTGCACCCTGATCCTCCTGAAGGGTCCCCAGAGGAGCCTGGACGGAAAGTGGCATCAGGAATGGGAACTTATTCCCTCCAGGAATGGGCACAGATGCCTCCTCTGTGCCAGGCCCTGTGCAGGCTCTGGGGACCCAGATATTAATAATAATAGCCAATGTTGATTAATAAGCTTCTTCTGATGGGGATTCGAGGGCTCTGTGTTGGGTGCTGCAAGAGAAACACAGGGGACTGTGGGAGAGCAGAGAAGGGACTGGACTAGACTCATGGTGATGCTTGGACTCAGGACACGGAGGGATATTTCATGTGAAGGGGCAGTATGGGCAAGTTCAGGGAGGAGAGGGGTGGCATTGTCTATCCTGAGAACCTCCCACCCGTTGTCCGTCGGTGTGACCAGAGCATGAGGTCAGGGGGTGTGCATGGAGGGGAGGCTGGAGACCTACGAGGCAAGGCCCAGAGCTTCAGGACCTCACTGCCCCTCCAGAGAGGCTGGACCGTGTTGGAGGGCAGTGGGGAGCCAGAAAGGGGCCCAGCAGGAGAGGGACGCGGTCAGATTTGCACGATAGAGCGCAGAGGATGGGGAGGGCTGTTTCCTAGGGTCCAGGTGAAGAGGGTGGACTCAGACCGGGATGACGGGATGACGGGGTGGAGAGATGCATAGGAGGAGCAATGGGGTTCTTGGTGACTGAATGTCTGTTGGGGGGAGCGAGAGAGAAGTAGTTCAGCTGGATTTCCTGGTTCTAGTCAGGATGGCTGGGTGGGGACGGGGATGCTGCCCTGTCTGCAGAGGTGTGTGTGTGTGTGTGTGTGTGTGTGTGTGTGTGTGTGTGTGCGCGCGCACAGAGCATGCCCGTGGGTGTGGACAGTTCTGCTGGGGGTCAGCTCCTGGCCTCATTGCTCCTCCAGGTGTGAACCTCCAGCCCCAGCTGGCTAGTGTGACCTTCGCCACCAGCAACCCCACACTCACCACCGTGGCCTTGGAAAAGCCTCTCTGCATGTTTGACAGCCCGGCGGCCCTCCATGGCACCTACGAGGTGTACCTCTATGTCCTGGTCAACTCGGGTAAGGGTCCTGCTTCCTCTGGGCTGCTCTGAAAGGGGCTTTGAGCTGTCTGCAGGCAGGAGGGAAGGAGACAGGTAGAGGGGTGCTCCATCCCTGCAGTTAAACCACCCATGCACCTCACTGACATGCACTGGTACCCGCTGTGTGCCAGCCCTGGGCTGGGTGATTGCGGTCCCAGACGTGCATCTGCCCTGGAGGGACATCCAGTCAGGTGGGGGGAATGATAACAGCATCCAGCACTGAGTACTTACATCATGCTTCCTGCTTCGCACACCTTAGAGCTGATAGTTACAACCTGCCTGCAAGGTTAACTGTTAGGATGCTCATCACAGGGGCAAATAATCGGGGCTCAGAGAGGCTGAGCAACTCATGGGAGCTCCCGGAGCTGGAGAGCAAATCAGATTCTCTGGTCCTCAAGCTCAAGTCCTGCCCAAGGCTTCCCGCGTTAGTTCAAGGTCGGTGTTTGGGACGGAAGCCACGCATTCGGGCTTGCTGGCTCTGGGCCAGCCCCGACCTGTCCACTGGCAGCAACCCTGGGATCTGAGAGTGGGGACCCGATGACGACCTCTTACGTTTCTAGCCAGCAGCCATTTACAGCAGCTCCTGTGGGGTCATCATTTTATTCTTTCAGCAAAAGACTGCCTACCTGCGCCCAATCCCAATGAGCAGGCACTGCGAGGCATTTTCCTCTCATCTCACAGAGGGTCCAGAGAGGTAAAGTGAGTGGTCCAAGATCACCCAGCAAGTAAGGAAGAGACCCCAGGGCCCAGTGCAGCACTGGCGCAGAGAGGATGCTTAGGGACGTTTGTTGAATGACTGAGTGAGTGACTAAGCTGGGGTGGCCAGGAACCTCACTCCCGGCACTGCCTCTACAGCCAGCTTCAGGAACGCCTCTGTGCAGGACAGCACCAAGGCCCCACTCAGCTCGACGTTCCAGCAAACAGAGGGAGGGAGGACAGGCCCCTACAAGGCGGCGGCCTTTGACCTGACCCCCTGCAGTGACCTGCCCAGCTTGGATGCTGTCAGGGATGTGTCCCGGGCCTCGGAGATCCTGAACGCATACCTGGTCAGGGTGGGCACCAATGGGACTTGCCTGTCTGACCCCAACTTCTGGGGCCTCTGCAACCCACCCCTGTCAGCAGCCACGGAATACAGGTGGGTGTGAACGGCTGCGGGAGAGGGGCAGGTGTGCCCCAGCCCCGACGTGGGGCGACCTAGAACCGGTGAAGTGTGAGAAGCCACATTTCTCCTGGCCTACCACATGCCAGGACCGTCCCGGGTGCCATAAAGGATTCCTGGCTTCCTGGACTCGTGACCGTGCACAGGGTCCTGCGCTCAGAAGGACCCCCTCTTGGCTCAATGCTCTGCCACTGCCATCTTGAAATTCTTAACTTTTAAACTAGGGGCCGCATTTTCCTTTTTACACTGGGCCCTACAAGTTGTGCACCTGGTCCTGGCCCATCACCCATGTGGCAGTTCGTTTGACAGGGAAGGAGCTGTGGTCCAGAGAGGGAAGGGGGTCACCTCGAGAAAGGCTGGGGCTCAGCGCAAAGACTTCTCCCGCCTCCCTGCAGCGCGCCCTTTCGTGGCCCACCCATGAAAGGGTGCGCTTGCAGGGAGCACACAGCGGCTCATTTTCACGCGTATTTCCTGAGCATCTTCTCTGTGCCGAGCTGGGGGCTCAGCCCTGACCCAGGGCCAGGCGTCTTACCCAGTGCCAAGCCTTGATTACACTCACCCCTGTTACCACGGAGACGCCTAGGTTGGGGTCTCTGTACCCTCTAGGCCACATCTGGGGCCCAGGCCATCCCTTACCTCCATCCTCTCACAGGGCTCAGCCCTCCTCTGGCCTCGGCCACTGGGCAGGACCTGAGTTCTGGCTGTCCTCTCCCCCACCCTCAACCCTTACTTCTGACCTTGGTCTTAACGTGGGAAAACTTCTCCCTCCTACTTGAGCCCACCCTACCTAGGGGACACAGGGCACACATCCCAGCCTCTGGAATTCTCATCTTCAAACCTAGAGAAGCAGGGATTAAGCAAAACACTGGATGCTACAAAGATTTTAAGGGTCTTCATTTTTTTTTAAGTGTCAGTCTAGAGGCTGTTGATTTCTTTGATCTCAGAACATCCATCATTTTTAACTGAGGGTGAAGAAGACCTAAAGTAGGCCATGGGTATTCTGTACTGTGTCACCTGATCTCCCTTTATGTTTTGTAACACTTGATTGGGATTTTCTGCTTATAAAGTTAGCCCTTATCACAGGGCATGGGGGTTGCACATGAATATTATTCCTTTTTTTTTTTTTAAGTCGCTTTTGTGAGACCAGGGACCAGGCTGGGAATAGAGGAAGGCAAAAATGCAAGAAGGACAGATGGGTCAATACTCAGCAAATCTGCTATGTGCACTATATATACGGCAGAGAAACAGAGGGGCTCCCGGAGAGAGAGCCTAGGCTCCGACGGCTTCGTGGATGAGGTGGCATCTGAGCTGTGGAAACACGTGGGCAAAGGAGCTGCCAATGCAAAGTCCAGCAGCATCCTGTTGCCAGAGCCCCCCACCGCCTCACTGGGGCCACCTAGATCTCCATCTCCTACGCGTCCCAGCTCTGCCCCGGTCCCTCCCCCTCCCTGTGGCAGAGGCTCACAGGATGGAGAGAAGTCATCCCTGCTCCATTTCCTTCCAGATTCAAGTACGTCCTGGTCAATATGTCCACAGGCTTGGTACAGGACCAGACCCTGTGGTCGGACCCCATCCGCACCAACCGACGTAAGTGGTGGAAGTGAGCTGGGAGTGGTCCTCAAGGGAACCCAGGGAACCACGCTCATGCTGTCACTTGGAAAAGTCTCCCCAGATACAGGCAGGTTATTGGGTTATGAGGCAAATGCATCTTAAAATAGTTTAACCCAAGACTGCATCCTCCCTCCCTCCCTGCCTCCCTCCCTCAAGGACCAGGTGCCATGACAGAGGAAGGTTGAGGATTTGCAGGTGTTTGGGCTGGCCGGCTGGGTGGGTGTAACCGAAGACAGAGTCAGCCAGCACTTCCAGCCCTGATGGTGCATTTGCCTCCAAAGGGCTCAGCGTTCATCCTGCATTTAGACCCTAACGAGTCCCCTTGTTGAGCCCTCACAAGGACAGCATCATTATTCTGTAAGGTGGTTCCAGATGCACCTTAGCCACGGGGGCATGAGCCCTGGAGGCAGCAGGAGTGCCATTCTCCTATGGTTTTTCTGAAATGGGGGGTCTTGCAGGCCCAGGCACCTGCCGGTGGTCCTGCCCTGTTCCCCCTCAAGCCTCCATCTGAGTTCTCAACACAGATCCCAGGCTTATACACACCTAATCACGTCTGCTGAACCTTAGGGGCGGCAGAAGAGATTTCCTACGGTAATTTTGACGACCTGTGACCCTAACTTTAGAACTCCCTGGGAATTCCCTGGCAGTCCAGACTCGGCACTTTCACTTCAGCTGTCCTGGGTTCGATCCCTGGTCGGGGGGCTAAGATCCCACAAGCTGCGGGGCACAGCCAAAAAAAAACAATTCCCCTGCCACCCATGGTAATCTTATGGGCCAGTTAGGGCTCTGTGAGGTTGCCTGAGGTCACACGGCTAGTGAAGGTGTAGCTGGGCAGGCACGCATGTGGCTGGAGGCTCCTTCCTACCCTCTGCTCACCCCTCCAATGGCACGCCCATGCTTTGTGGTCCCACTGAAACAGCACTGCCCTAGGACCGAGAGCCCCAAGTTCAAGCCCAGCGTCTGAGCCTCACTGCTGGGTGGGACCTCAGTTTTCCCATCTGAAAACTGGGAAGAAGAATCCTTGCTCTGCTTCTTCAGCAGGGTTCCTTCGGGTAATACAGATAAAAACGCCAGGCCCAGCTCTCTCGGGCAGGGAGACAGACCTACAGGCTTGAGGCTGGAGTCTGAGTGCCCTTGAACAGGAACTCAATCTCCCTGAGCTGCAGGGAGCAATCTGCAGAACGGGGGTCTCACGGGATTTACAGGAGACACTGGATGAAAAGTGGCCACAGCTCACAGTAGGACCTATAAATGGTTTGTCCACTTAGTTCCTAAAGGGTGACACTGGCCAGAGCAGAGGGAGGGCACAGTCCTCCTGACTCCGTTAGACTGGGGACCTTTGCTCCGCCTTTATTTTGTTTATAATCTGTATCCCATCCGTCTCGGAAGACTTGAGTCAGTTCACAATTTAAAATTATGCAAAAAGACAGTTAAAAGAGGGTGAGAGGGCTTCCCTGGTGGCGCAGTGGCTGAGAGTCCGCCTGCCGGTGCAGGGGGCACGAGTTCGTGCCCCGGTCCGGGAAGATCCCACATGCCGCGGAGCGGCTGGGCCCGTGAGCCATGGCCGCTGAGCCTGCGCGTCCGGAGCCTGTGCTCCGCAACGGGAGAGGCCACAACAGTGAGAGGCCCGCGTACCGCAAAAAAAAAAAAAAAAAGAAAGAGGGTGAGAGCAGACACGCAAGAGAAAGTTGGGGAGTGGGATGTAGTAGCAAGTCAGATAATTTCACCTGAAACCCAGGGAGAGGCACTGACCTGGGTCCTCGCTTCATCCCTGAGATTTTAGGCTTCCAGGGCAGGGGGCCCCCTGTGCGTCCCTGGGAGGAGGCTGAGGGGTGCAGCGTCTGGAGAGTAACCAGCCTGCATCCCACAGTCGCTCCGTACTCGGCGATCGACACGTGGCCGGGCCGGCGGAGCGGGGGTATGATTGTCATCGCGTCCATCCTGGGCTCCCTGCCCTTCTTCTTGCTTATTGGCTTTGCTGGCGCCATTGTCCTCAGCCTCGTGTGAGTACCCGCCAGTTGTGGGGAGGCGCGGACAGGGCTTGGGGACACACTCCACCAGAAGGGTCTTCTGAGGTGGGGAGAGCCCGGGAGCAAGAGAGCTGCCTTCCACCCTGGGTGGGGTGGGGTCTAGTGAGAGGGGAGCAGGGTCCTGAGGTGTCCAAGGTCAAGTCTTCAGCTGGGTAGGGGGTTGCTGAGCACTGGGGCTTTGTGGGCAGATCCTAACTCTTACACAGCTGTGCGTCTTGGGCAAGTATCTTATCCTTCTATGCCTCAGTTTCCTCTTCTGGAAAATGGAGATTCTAATCAATATTATCTGCCTCATGGAGTTTTGAGGGTTAAGTAAAATATTCCCTATAGAGTCCTCAGGGCAGTACCCAGGTACTAAATGGGTATTAGCTTCTGTTGTCATTGTAATTCACTCACTTGCAGTACAGATGGGGAAACTGAGGCCTGAGGGGGGAAGGGTGGCCCAGGGTCACACCCCCAGGTAAAACAGAGCTGGACCAGAGCTCCTGAGTCTCCTGGTGCCACTACCAACTCTGATGTGCATCTATTTAGATCAGGACTGGAGGTGTCCCATGGGGTGTCTGGAGCAGCTAATGGGGCTGCCTGGTGGGAAGACAGGAATCCACTAATCCTGGGAGGATGGAGCAGGGGGTGAATCAAGGCAGCCGCAGGTGCAGCTGCCATGAGAATCCAGAAGAGGGCAGGGCAGATCCTACCTGGAGCATCAGGGTGGGCTTCCTGGAGGAAGGAACAGCAGGAACAAATTTTTATCAGGACTGGGATGAATTGAAAACTCACATGCTGTGTGCATCTCAGCAAGAGAGGCGGGAGACCCAGGCGGCTTTAAAGATGGGGGGCGGGAGGGGGGGTTGCCTGTCCCAGGGCGGGTGGAGAGAGTGGATGGACAAGCTCCTTGGAGTAGGTGAAATTACGTGGAAAGGTAGAGATTAGTCAGGCAGGAAAAGACGTGGGGTGGGTGAAGGATGGAGTAGGGAGTGGGCAGTGAACTTGGAAATCAAATTGCCCTCTGACATTTAAGTTAAAAACGCAGATAATAGATGAGATTAGCCACCAAGAGACTGGTCTGTCTGGCCAGACCTGGGAGCAGTCGGGATGTGGTGATGTCCTTCCCTCCCTTTGGGCGGCACCCTGATCTGGCACCAAGGTCCTGTTATCTGACTTTAGCCTGGCTCTTCCATTCGTCCCTCCTACCATCCCCACCCCAGCTCCAGCTGCACACAACTTCCCACTCTTTCCCCACTCCCTAGTCCTTCCTATCAAATGCCTGGAATACCTTTCTGTGCCTCCACTCTCCTCCTTTAAGGCCAGATTAACTGCCCCCTCCTCCAGGAAGCCCTCCAGTGGACTCGTCCACTCTGTCTGGTCATTGTGTGCTGTGGTCTGTCTCCCCATACAATCTTAGCTCTCTGGGGACATTTGTCCAGCTCACGGTAAGACCAGTAAATTGTTCACACAATTCCAAAAGAGTGACACTTTTCTTATCCCAGGGCCTGGCACACAGTAAGTGCTCTGGAAAGATTGGTCTATTGAATGAAGGCCTAAGGTGACCTCTGTGAAAGCAATGTCTAAGTAGAAAGGTCCCTGACCAGCTGAGGGGTTGGGGTTTGCTCTGCGCCCCTAACCCCGGCACTGTTCATCTCCTCCGTCAGGGACGTGGGCAGTGCTGACGGGGAAACAGCCCACGACTCCCAGATCACGCAGGAGGCCATCCCGAAGTCCCTGGGGACCTCGGAGCCCTCGTACACGTCTGTGAACCGGGGGCCGCCCCTGGACAGGGCCAAGGTGTATGCCAGCAAGCTCCAGGACTGAGCCCGGATGCCGCTTCTGGGCAGCCACAGTCTCCCCGAGGGGCTTGCTCAGGGGTCTGCAGGGGGCCATGTTCACACCCTGACCCCAACCAAGGCGAACACAGGGCCTGTTGGTCCAACTGCAGGAAAGCACTTAATAAAATCTTCCCAAGATTTTGAGTTCAATAAAGACTTACAGAATGAATGAGTGAGATGCTGAATGAATGAATGAGTCGTCATTTTGAGGGTTTGCATTGTTTCTCTGGAGGGTGGGGGCAGGGGGCTAATTTTCAGTCAAAGCGAAGGTGGAGAGGGTAAGGAAATCAGGGCTGTTAGGGCACCGGGGTTGTCTGAGTCTCAGGCTCCTCCGGAAGATGGGCAATCAGCACCTCCCCTGAGGGCTTCGCGTGAGCTTCAGGGATTATTAGGTGCCGTTTTGGGGTTTGCTGGCTGTGAGGTACCAGAAGCTGATCTGGGCCCAGGGTACGGCTCTGCTGGCAGCTCGTCCTGTCCCCCCCACCAACCCTGTATTCAGCTCTTTCTCTTTGGGGCTCAGTTTCCTCATCTGTAAAATGGGCTGATGTAAACAGTTAATTTCAGGGCCATGCACTTCTGGGTCCCTTCATAGCTTTCTCCGAGGACCCCCCCACAGGCAGGCAAAAGAGGCTGCAGGACACAGGGGAGGGGCACCAAGTCCTCCTGGGGGGCAGACAGGCTCTCCCAGTCCTGGGTCTGTGAGTCTCTGCTCAGATAACTCAATTCTGTCTTCTGAGCCAGGTAGCAAGACTGCTTTCCTTTCTGGGATGTGCAAAACAAGTCAGTCCCACTTCCCATCACTGAAAGAAGAGGTTTGTCAGGGTACTTCCCCAGCGGTCCAGTGGTTAAGACTCCGTGCGTCCAGTGCAGGGGGCGCAGGTTTGATCCCTGGCTGGGGAACTAAGATCCCACATGCCAAGCGGTGTGACCAAAACAAAAAAGAAGAGGTCTGTCAGATCAGGGTTGGTTAAAGAAAGGACGCTACCTGACAGCAGGCTGATGGGGTGCTCTCAGGGCACCAGATCACGGATGCTGAGACATGTCCAGATGCACCAGAGGGGGCCATAGCTGACAAGGCAGGAGGCCTTTGGCCCCTTTGGAATGGCATTCAGGCCCCTTCTGTGCAGCACAGGGGAGGGGAGGATAAACCTTCATCTTTGGGCAGCATGGGGTTGGGGGGTGAGCTTGGATTCGAAGGCAGAAGCCAAGCCTTGGCCAGCTTCCAGCCAGTTCTATCCAGTCTGCAGAATAACCCAAGCTGGTGGGCGGGGGTGGGTGGGAGAGGCTGGGCTTGGCTCATGGATTCTGGGCTGGACTCAAGCTTCACAGAAACTTGTAATTATAAATACCCACAGAAGCAATTTTTCTAGCTCACTTCTCAGATTCTGAAGGATCCTCCCCTCCCATGACTGAGCTGGCAGGGCCTTCAGAGCTGAGCTTTCCACCTCCACACCGATGCTGCTTCACCTTCCCTCCCATCTCAATCATGGTTCATCAATGAGCTGATCACTGTAGACATGCTGTATGACTTGGGGCAAGGAAGTACCCTCTCTGGGCTCCTCTGACCTCATCTGTGCAAAGAGAGTCAGAATGTTTGTGAAGGTTGTTCCAAAAACAGGTGATTTTTTCTGAGATCTAATCAATCACGAGGTGATGTCATTCAGTTAAATCCAACCAAGCCCTGAGCTCCAGGCTTGGGAAAACTCAGAGCCACCCATCTGGTCAGAATAGAAATGCACAGAGGAATTGTCAAAGCAGAGCCCTGGACAGAGCATGGTCTGTCCTTCGACACACACTTCAGTCCAGAAACGCTAGAAATGCTGTAAGAATCAGAGGTAGGATTCCCCTCCCCACCCAACCAGGGCTGGCATAGCCAGGAGGGCTTCCTGGAGGAGGAGGTGATTTTTCTCAACTTTTCTCAACATATAACCTTTTGAGATTTTTTTTTTTTCTGGCAGCGTAATTCCCTTGGGGCCCATCCAAGTTGTTGCAGGTATCAACAGTGCATTCCTTTTTATTGCTGAGTAAGTGTCCCGTGATGTAAATGGACCACAGTTTGTGTATCTGTTCTCCCACTGAAGGACATTTGAGCTGTTTTCAGTTTTTAGCTGTTATGAATACAGCTGCTATGAACATGTATGTAAAGTTTTTACATGAACATAATTTTAATTTTTCTGGGGTGAATACCTGAGTGCTCTTGCTGGGTTGCATGGGAAGTGCATGTTTCCTTTTTTTTTTTTTTTAGTTTATTTTTGGCTGTGTTGGGTCTTTGTTGCTGCACGCAGGCTTTCTCTAGTTGCGGCGAGCGGGGGCTACTCTTCGTTGCGGTGCTCGAGCTTCTCATTGTGGTGGCTTCTCTTGTTGCACAGCATGGGCTCTAGGTGCGTGGGCTTCAGTAGTGGTGGCTCGTGGGCTCTAGAGCGCAGGCTCAGTAGCTGTGGCGCACGGGCTTAGTTGCTCCTCCGCACGTGGGATCTTCCCGGACCAGGACTCGAACCCGTGTCCCCTGCATTGGCAGGCAGATTCTTAACCACTGCGCCACCAGGGAAGTACAGCACTATTTTTTATTTTAGCCATTCTGATAGGTGTGTAGTGGTTGTATGCCTTCACATTCCCACACACAGTGTGGGAGTTCCAGTTCCTCCACATCTTCTGCAACACTTGGTATGGTCAGGCTTTTAAATGCTGGCCATTCTGGTGGTGTGTAGTGGTTTTGATTTGCATTTCCCCATAATAATGTTGAACACCTTTTCAGGTCCTTATTTGCCGTTCATATATTTTCCTTGATGAAACGTGTTCAAAGCTTTTGCTCAGTTTCTAAAAACTGGGTTGTTCGTTTATTATTGAGTCATGCGTTCTTAGTATATTTTAGATTCGGTCCTTAGTCAGATATGTGTTTTGCAAATTGCTCCCAGCCTGTGTTTTGCCCTTTTATTTTCATAGTGGTGTCTGTCCCTGACCCAACTTCCCTTTTCTTTATAGCCTCCCCACGCCCTGACACGTGTTTTTTTTTCTTTATAAATTTTAATAATGGTTATGTTTTTTAAAATTAATTAATTTTTGGCTGCATTAGATCTTCATTGCTGTGTGTGGGCTTTCTCTAGTTGTGGCGAGCGGGAGCTACTTTTCCTTGCAGTGCGTGGGCTGCTCATTGCAGTGGCTTCTCATTGCAGTGGCTTCTCTTGCCGCAGAGCATGGGCCTAGGCATGTGACATGTGTTTATTGCCCTTTTCTCTTCTACACTGTCAGCTCCATGAGGGCAGGGGCTATTTTCCTGCTGTCTCCTCAGCTCCTAGGAGGTATTCATGCTGGTCCCCCTAGCCTTATCATGGCTGCTGGGGAGCAGGGGCTTGGATTGGTGAGCCGAGACCTCAGAGTGGCTTGTTGCAAACTTCCAGGCCAGGGGTGAGGAGGCCTGAGCTGGGGCCTGGGTGTGGGCAGACGGAACAGCAGAGAAGGAGGGCCAGAGACGCTTCTCCAAGCTTCCCTCCTCCCTTCTCCTGCCAGCAAAGCCGTCCTGCTAGCTACACACGCCCCACTGGCTGCCCAGCACTGGCATCACAGTCCTACCTGCCAGCCTGCCCAGACATAGGTACAGCACCAGGAGTTTCTACAGGAAATTGATGTGGGGGAAGGTAGGGGAACTCCCTGGCGGTCCAGTGGTTAGAACTCCGTGTTTTTGCTGCCGGGAACTAAAATCCCACAAGCCCGTACGGGGCGTAGTGTGTGTTATCTCCGTTATCTATGTAGGGTGTGGTCCAGAGGTATGCATACCTCAGGCCTTTACACCCGTGCAGGGCATCTTTGTGTTATGATGTGGGTCTTTCCATGGCAACAGAACAACAACTTCCTTTCTAGGATGGAAGGATTGTCAGCTCATCCCTGATGTCTTTTCCCTCTTCCGGGGCCCCGCCTGTGACTCTGTCCCTTTTCTCCATTCTGCCAACACCATGCCCTTTCTGTAGCCAGGGATGGCCTGCAGCAGTTCCCAGCAGTTGCCTACCCTCCAGCTTGGCCTGGTTACTGTAAGTCTTCAGTGTCTGTTTTTCAGTCTGCTAAAGGGAAATAATAATACCTACCGCATAGGACGACTGATGGTGCGGTAAGATGCATATGGAGAGTTAAGCACGTGGCACGTGGTAGGTACTCAATAAACAGTAGTGTAAACACGCACACAAAAGCACGTCCGCGAGAGCAACTTCTGCACAGAAGTGAGTGGGGTCTGTCCAGGGAACAGAGCCTTGTGGGTTCACGCATACACATATTCACTCCTGGGTTCAGTACACGCTGAATGAGATGTGCTCACACCCGTGGGTGGAGGCTGGGATGCGGACTTCTACACCCTGCAGCGCCCACACCATGTGACACACATCCGCACCCCAGCACCACGCCGGCTCTGTGTCTACCTGCCCCGCCACTGCCTTATCTGCTCTGAGAGTGTGCAACGGGCCAGGTGGCAGTGCCTCCCAGTAATTTTCCACAGCTTGAGAGAAGCTGCGTCTCTCTTGGATATGGGGGAGGGGAGGGGAAGGCATTGTTCCCAAGGTGTCCCTTCTGCTGGCTTTGTCCTTGTAAGGCTGCCTAGCTGAGCTTTTGGGTGGAGGGGCTGAGACTTCCAGCCTGCACCTCGCCTGGAGCTGAAATGATTACTCTAGCTCCAACGTCCTGGCACACCCTGCCCGGGCCCCCCGCTGTGCCTTGGGTCTGACCTCTGACAGCACCGAGCCCACAGGGTTCTGTTTATCAAGGTCCACGCTGGGGCCTGGGGGCCTTGAGGGCAGGGGCTGTCTCCTACAGATCCAGGTGTAAGCATATAGGTTAGGCGGTCCCCAGAGAAAGAGAACCAGGCATGGCTTTTTTTTTTTGGCGGTATGCGGGCCTCTCACTGTTGTGGCCTCTCCCGTTGCGGAGCACAGGCTCCGGACGCGCAGGCTCAGCGGCCACGGCTCATGGGCCCAGCCGCTCCGCGGCATGTGGGATCTTCCCGGACCGGGGCACGAACACGTGTCCCCTGCATCGGCAGGCGGACTCTCAACCACTGCGCCACCAGGGAAGCCCTAGTTGTGTCTATTGGCTCCACGTTCACCAAGGGGTGAACCCGGTTTTCGGGTAACACAGGTGCCCAGCACTCAGCACAGGTGCTCCGGAAGTGAATTGCACTGTGTTCCGACCCTGGGTACAGGGCATTAGGAGCTGCAGGCAGTGGTGGTTAAATGTGCCTCAGCTTCCCCATCTGGAATAATAACGATGGCGACTTCCTCACCTTGTTCCAAGAACTAAAGGAACACAGGTAAGTGCCTGGCACCACATAGGAAGCCCACCTCTGCTCCTCCTTCACTCCTGACTCACTGGCCCCCACGGTGTTCGGGGCTCTGGGGCCCCAAAAGTTCACAGGCTTTTGAAACTTACAAGCACTGAGTCATTAACTCTGGCTTGCTTGGGCAAGGCAGGGCAGGGAGGGCGGACTCAGGAAGGACGGGAAGGCTGGCTAGAGGAAGTGGCTTCTGATCCGGTTAGGTTTTCTTCAGGGAGGGGAAGGGCTTCCAGGGGCAGACAATGGGAGGAGGGGGCCACCAGAATAATAAGATCACTAGGGGACACTAAACCAGCTGCGTAACGCTGTGCCGACCCCATCTATGCGCAATCTCATTTGGTTCTCTCAACCACCCCCGGAGGCGCGCACTAGCATCACAGGTTTTACAGACACGGAACCTGGGACACGGACGGGCGTGTGGTCACTGGGACTCACGGGATCCGAACCCAAGCTGGTCCCATTCTCAGCTTCCGGGTGAGAGTATTTCTTGATGAGGGAAGAGCACGGGTGGACACTCATTCACATTTGGGCACCGATCGTGTGCCCAGCCCCCTTTTAGCTTCTGGGTACCCAGGGATGGACACGGCGTACAAAGTCCCGGCTTTCCCGGGGAGCTGGGGAGAGACAACAAGTATACGTAATTTCTGGTAGAATTCTGAAAGAAAAGAACGCGGGGTTGGGGGAGGGGACTGGCGATTTTAGGTCCGCAGGGTCTTTGGCAAGCAGGGCGTGTGTGGAGACCCGACATTGGCCCGGGTCTGGACCCAACTCGGGTTGAAGAATAGAAGCTGTGCATGAGTGTGATGCAGGGCCTGGCTGCAGAGAGGCGCCTCCGATTGCACTTAATGGTCTCTATATCCCTGCAAAGTGCGCCCGCGCCCATTTTGCAGATGAAGAAGCTGAGAACGCGCGGTGAGCAGCTGCAGGCGGAGCGCGGACGAAGGCTCGGCCCAGAGAGAGCCCTCCGCGCACTCAACCGCGACTGCGCCGGAGACGGGGGCGGGGCCTCCGCGGAGGGCGGGGCCGGCGGCTAGGGAGCCGTTGGTTTTGGGGCGGAACCTTCGCGCGGCGAGGGCGGGCGCACGGGGCAAGGTTTTGCCGAAACGCCGCGGCCGGCCTCCGTGGGAGTCGCGGCTGGGGGCTGCGCGTCGGGCTGCGCGTCATCTGCTCCGGCTCCGGCTCCGGCTCCGGCTCCGGCTCCGGCTCCGGGTGCGCGCGCCGTCCCCCCACACGCAGACTGACTTCCGCCCGGCCTCGCCCAGCGCGAGGGGCGCGCGGCCTCCCGGAGCCCCCGGAGACTTGGACCGCTGAGCGGGAGGAGGCGGCGGGAGCGCGAGCTCCGACCAGCGTCTCGGCGGCGCCGCGGGTGAGCTGGCTGGTGGGGGAGGCCCGGGGGTGCCGGATGGAGAGCCCCTCAAGACCCCCGGCCTCTCTCGGGATCCACGGCCGCCTCAAGGACCCCAGAAGCTCGGTTCCCAAGACCCCCGTCTCACCCGCCCTCGGGAGCCCCAGCCCCCAGGACCCCTCGGGATCCGCCCCGGCCCTAGAGACCCTGTCGGAGTCCCCGGCCACCTCTGGCACCTACACCTTCAGGACTCTCGAGCCCCCAGACCCTTCAGGATTTCCCCTAAACCCCGAGACCACCTGAGGCCCTCCCGCCGTTTCAGGGCCCCGGGACCCCTTAGGATCCTCGGTTCCAGAAACCCCCCAAGATTCCCTCAGGACCCCCGAGACCGTCCCTGACTTTCCCATCTCCGGGTTCCCTGAGGCCTTCCGCGCCATCTCTCCCTAGCTCCTCCCCCGGCTCCCTGGGCCGCCGTCCCCACCCTCGGCGTCTGCCCTGCCCTCTGCCACCGGCCCCGAGGTTCAGTTGCCGTTTGCCTCCCTCTCCTTGCTGGTCTCGATGCTGGGTTTCTCAAACCTGAGGTCCGTGGACCAATGCGGTGTCCGTGAAAGTGCTCCTGGGGGCTTGTGAATTCTTGATAATAGAAAAGAAGTAGAGGCATATGAGTCACCTGATGACCCTTTGTAACCAGGTAGGGGGTGGGACCTCAGCGCAGGCCGTGGCGTCGTGTTTACTGTTGCATTGAGGCCAGAGCAGGACAGGGTTTAATTTTCATGCTCTGCGGTGAGACTCATGGCTCCACAGAAGCGCCTAGAAAACAGATCCGATGTGGTGCAGGGTGGCCCAGCTAAGTAGGTGAGAGCCTTGGGGCGGATCAGGACGCTTTGAGCTTGTCTCCTAATTTTGTCATTCATGGAGCTAACTTTTTTTTTTTTTTCTTTAAATGGCTGTGGTGGGAGAGAATTGTTTGGAGGAAGCAAGACCACATGAGAGGTGGAGGTGACCTCGACCCAGGGTGGTGGCAGTGAGGACCGTGGCTTCTTCAAGCACGGCTAAGCTTCTTAAAGTCTAGACCCAAAAGACTAAGTTTCCAGGAATTGGCACTGGAGCCAGAGATGACACAGTCCCTGCTCTCAGGGCCACAATGGAGGGCGGTAGTTAAGCACCTAGGTAGTTTTTATATGGCCTTGAACTTAGCTGGGGTGAGGGTCAGATTCTCAGGAAGGGGTGTTACGGAGAGCTTCTTGGAGGGGAGGAAAAGTGACAGGTAATAGGTGAGCTGATTCTTGAAGGTTGAAATAAAGAAGTTTGCCAGGGGCTTCCCTGGTGGCGCAGTGGTTGAGAGTCCGCCTGCCGATGCAGGGGACGCGGGTTCG
>NW_020172451.1:4206855-4314128 GCF_003031525.2 Neophocaena asiaeorientalis asiaeorientalis | reverse complement strand
GGGGGGGGCCCCCCTACCGAAAAAAAAAAAAAAAAGTTTGCCAGGGTCACTTCAGGCAAAGGGACAGTATGTGAAAAGGTAGAGAGGCATGCCACAAAGCACATGAGATTTTGGAAACCAAGAAGTGGGCTGGAGCATAGATTCATCCTGGGGGCGTGGCTGGAGATGTAATACCTCCTTAATGAGCAAGGTCCTCAGGGGCTATTAGAGGGAATCCTAAGTGGGAAGAATCCAGCTTTGTTCCCTGAGGCCCACCATGCCCTTGGCCCTTTCTTGAATTACTGCTTCTCCCATCCCCCTGCGTGAGTGATGGTCCAGCTCCAAGCTGAAGAAAGGGGGGCGTTGTCAGTGGAGAGGAGTGAAGGAGGTGTTCCGGACAGAGGAGACCAGAATGGGGGAAACTGGGAAGCTTGGCAGAGGGCGGGGTTTCAGGCGTGGAGTGGCAAGAACTGGCTGGGCCAGGGTAGTCAGGACCAAAGCAAGAGGAGCTCCTGAAGCCTGGTGGAGGATTGGTATTTGAAGGGAGTGGGGGGCCATCGAGGGGTTTGAGGAGGGGAGTGAAGAGGGATTTTGTGATTTTGAACAATTGCTGGGTCTGGTGTGGGAGAATCGTTTGGAGGAAGCAAGACCACAGGAGAGGTGGAGGTGACCTGGACCAGGTGGTGCCAGCGAGGACCTCAAGCACGGCTAAGCTTCTTAAAGTCTAGACCCCAAAGACCTTTCCAGCTCTTTCTTGTCTCAGCCCACCGTTTTCTGCCTGGGGACTGATGCTGGGAACTTGTTAGCCCTTTTAGGGGAGGTTTTGGTCTTTTGCCCATAGGTCACCTAGGGCTTCATCAGGGTGACTGTGTGTCAGAGTGAGCCCAGCATCCACCCCGGAGGTGCACATGTGGCACAGTGGGCAGGGAGAGGAGAGGCTGGGGCTCAGAAGTGGAACCAGATCATGGAGTGTTTGGAAGCTGGGCTTGGGGGTCCTGAAGGAACTGGAAAACCCTTGAAGGAGAGACGAGTTCAGATGTGTTGTGTCAGAAACGTCACTTTGGAGACAGTGTGGGACCAGAGGGGAAACCGGAAGCAGGGTGGCTGTCAGTCCAGACAAGTTGTGAGGACTGCAAGGCATGGCGGAGGGTATGGATTAGAGATCGATTGAGAATAAATCCACAGGACTTTTGTTTGTTGAGGTCTGGACTTGGGTGAGGGGCAGGGAGACTCGCCAGGTACGATGACGCTGTACAGTAGAACTTTCTGTGATGATGAAAACGCCCTGGATCTGTGCTGTCCAGTTCACTCGGCACGTGTGGCTGTCAAGCATTTAAAACGTGACTAGTGTGACCGAGGAACTGAGTTTTAAATTTTATTTAATTTCAATTGATTAAATCCAGGAAGGATACCCATCGCGTGCACATGGTATAGTGGGGATCGCACTGTTGTGGGCTCTGCTGTTTTAAGTGTTACCCCTTTTAGTGTTTGCAGCAACCCTGAGATGTAAGATATTATTCCTTTTTTACAGATGAAGGAAACACAGCTCCCAGAGACAGAGTAACTCAACCCCATATTAAGTAGTACAGCTGATACTCGGTTGTTTAACTTCTAAGCCTGGACTCTTTCTGCTGGATCCTACTTCCTCCCTCAAGGAGCCTCAAGGTCTCTTTCCCAGGAGAATGAAGTCCTCTCCAGTGGTGGCTTTGTTTCCCAGCTGAGCCCTCCTTATCTGTTCCTTATCTTATATTTGCTTGCTAAAGTTAACCGGACAGCTGTGTGGTAAGCTGCCAGCCCGGAGCAAACAGAAAGCTCTTCTGAGCTCGTTGTTTCGCCCGAGGCTTCTTGCTGCCTCTAGTATCTTCCTAATGCTGGCTGTTTCTCTTAGCATTTCTGGAAAATGAATGGAGCAAGGAAGCAGGTGAACCTGCAGATCAGCCAAACTGTGTGGCTTGGTATTTATAAAGATATGGTCGTAAAAAGAGGTACAAATGAGTACCTTACATGAAGTTTTGGGGTCACAGTGGACCAGCTGGTGCCCAGGATAGTGGCAAGATTATGGGATGTAAGCCAGGAATGAGTTTATAGCTTGTCCCCGGACTCCCTAGGGGACCTTGATCAAGTCACTGCCTCTCAGTCTCAATTTTCACATCTGTTATTTAGGGTATTTGACATTGTGGAACCTTTAAGATCCCTCCTGCTCTAAAATTCTGTAATTTTAGATTTCACTGGAGGTTTACTTTCTAGAACATCTCTTATTCCTCTTGGGATGGATAAATGCTGGTGCTTCATTGATACATTTTAATAAGCCATTATTGGCTTATTGTTAGGTAACGTGTCTATTTGAGTTGTGCAAGCATGTCACATCTGATGGACAGACTGTTAAGCAGTAACCACTTCAGACGTTGGCAGTGTTCCTGGTAAAATGTCAGGTATGTTTGCTTGCCCTCCCGAGCTGCACTGATGATTGGAGAAAACGTGCAAGACTCCATTTAGCACGGTGGCTGGCCTCTTAAAAGGGTTTCATGTCAGCGTTGGCCAGGTGAGAGGTAAGAAGAGCCGCGTCACAGGGTGCTGAGAGCTTTACGTGAGAACGCACATAAGGTGCTTTGTGTTTGCCCTTGAATCTAACAGGGGCGTAGAAAGCATCAGCAATTAATGTTGCTTTTTGAACCAAACTGTGGCCTTTAAATTTTTTATTAGTGGCGGGTTTTGTTGTTTTCTCGGTTTGAGCTTATGTCCCCAAGCAACTCTGTTTGGAGGCGCTGGTTTCAAGAAGCAAATGAGCACATTTTGATCATTACAAAATAAGGATTTTTTCCCCCCTGCAGTTTATTTTGACTGAATAAAAAGTGATTCGTTAAGTAGCATGTTTTCAAATTAGGGTTTTGTGTTTCCTGTAACTTGAAGAAAACAATTCATCCTGAAGATCTCTTACTAGTAATGACTGGGTTAAGTTTTACCAGAATCCAGGTTAAATGAATATGTCATTGTGGAGAAGTAGTGTTGAACTGAAAGCTTCCTGTTGCTGAGGGAGAGCAGCTGGCTGCTGAGGTTGTTTATAGTAATAGATAAACATCTTAAGGTTAAGTGCCTTTCAGATATTTGACTCACTCAAAATCTTTACAATAATCAGTGATGTGGATGATGGCATTCCCATTTGACAGATATGGAAACTGAGGTTCAGAGCGATCTCGGGGCTGGGGGATATGGTGGTGTCTCCTGTCTCCAGATTCTGTATTTTCTCCACCAGAGCCCCAGGTGTTGTGGTTTCAGGGCAAGCCTCTCCTTTGCAGTTCTGGAAGCTTAATTATTCAAGGTCCATTTGCACCTTGTTTTCAGCTCAGATGAACCTACTTAGGCTAACCAAACTCGCCAGAAATACCTCTACCAACTAGATCCCAGATGATTCGTTAGTGGTTAGAAGTCTGTCAAATGTACTTGAAAACTTCCTCTTGTTGCCGAATGATTTCTGCTTCTGTGGCCCCCCTCCCAAGTTAACACCGGGAACCAGATTGCCATGAAAAAGGCAGTTGGAGGGACTCAAGTTAGAGAAAAGGGTGAGGAGGAGGAGGATGTTAAGGACCAGGTGTGTCAGTGTCAGTGAGCTGTAGCCCCAGGCACTCCTGCGATACTGGATGGAGCTGGGAAGAGCTTGCTTCGTGGCCGGAGGCCTCCAGACCTGCCTGGGTGTAGTCACAGGGCAATTGGTTTGGCCTCATTTAAGGACATTGCAGTCCTTAGGAACCACACTGGCTACAGGGCTTCCATTTAATACTAGTATTAATATTTCAGGTCTCCTGTCTCCTGTGAGTAGCAGATTTATAAATCATTTCTTAGTGTGGGTTATTTTTGTAACAGTAGCAGAGTGTAATGCCAGAGCTAGCTGTGTTGCCAGGCCTTTACATTAATCAAGTCATTTGTAGTCACAGTGACCTGACGTTTTCCACAAATTCTGGGAGCATCTTATTCCATCACTGTGGATTGGGTACAAGTGAGTTAAAAGCGAGCATTTGGAAATTTTCATGAATATTTGCGATGTCCCTGTGTAAGAGGAATATGTTTTGAGCGTATGTCTACTGTAGGCCCCTCTTCCTTCATTGTCATCAGGGGCTGTACAACTTGGGAGCTCTCATCTCCATGCTCTTATATACCACTCAAAGCCCATGTGATTATTTATAGGAAGAAGTTAAGTTTTCTTAAGAATATCTTTGAGGATCCCACAGACTGGAAACTTCTAATTCAGGGTTTGTACTTAAGTGAAGGTGTAATTTATAATAGAAAGTGATTCGTTTTAAGTTTTTTATTATGCTACTTGTAATAAAATACTGTTCTTTTTAAAAAATATTTATTTATTTATTTGGCTGCACTGGGTCTTAGTTGTGGCATGTGGGATCTTTGTTGTGGCATGCGAACTCTTAGTTGCGGGATGCACGTGGGATCTAGTTCCCCAACCAGGGATCGAACCCGGGTCCCCTGCATTGGGAGCGCGGAGTCTCACCCACTGGACCACCAGGGAAGTCCCTAAAATACTATTATTGACAAATATTTTCTCCCTCCCCCCTCAAAACTTTATGGACCCTTTTCACTCATTGATCTGTGCTTTTTTTTTTTTTTTTGGTCTTGATACTTTTGTCTTTTATCCCATCCCTCTGCTCTTTCTGGCTGTGTAGAATGGTGATGAGCGCTTCAAAGAACGGCCAGTTCTGTAGATCAGCACCTGGGCCTGGTTCGGCAGGACTCAGGCTGGCCTCGCTGGGGTCGCTCACGCAGTTGTGGTCATCTGGCCGCTCGCCTGGCGTTGAACGGTTCCTCGTAGCCTCGCATGCCTGTCGAGTGGATGGTGCTGGGTTGTCAGCTGGTGTGCTCTCCGTCGGTGGCCATCCAGGAGGCTAGACTGGGCTTTAGGAGGCTGAGTTCCAAGAGGACGGGCTCCAGTGTCAACGTGCTTGTCAAACGCTCGCTCGCTTGTTTGCCGACATCCCATTGGCCAAAGAAGTCACATGACCCAGCCCAGAGTCAGTGAGAGTGGGACTGACTGCACAAGGGCCGGGGGACCAGGAGGCATGATGGAGCGGGTCACGGAGGCCACTGACAGTCTGGTGCAGTGGAGTTAGGGGGCTGGGGAGCGGGACTTCGTTTTGCTAGCTGTAAGTAACAAGTTTGGTGTTTGTAGTTTATTCTGTTTTGCATTAGACTCAGTTTGGTGAACATTTATTTAGTGCTGGACACTAGGGATTCAAAGGATAAGTAAGGCAGTCTCTGGCTACTCTGAAGTTCATAAAATACTCATGATCTCCGATTTTAAGCAGAAAATATCCTATTCAGACTTTTATTCATGGCTTTAAATAAAAAGGACAGGAGCTGCTGATACAAATCTGTGTTGGGGCCTGATTTTGCTTTCAGAAAATGCTGATAGGTCCTGGAAAAAAAAATGGGTTACCATGGTGACTTGGCTTTGGGCCTGCAAAGTGTGGTGACGACACGGTCACCAAGGAAGCCAAAAGGTGCCGTGTCTAAAAGGTCTCTGAAGGCTTTTGTTTCTGTTGTCTGGAACCTGACTGGGTTGGAGGAATGGTGTTGGGGATGTGAGCAGAACCCCAGAGGCTTGCCCACCTACAGGAACTTCTAGGATCGGGCACTGAGTGCTTTGGAGGGAGATCTCCTGCTTGGCCCTTGGTTTAAAAACAAGGAGAGAGTTGGGGTACTTTCTAGGTCATTGTGAGATTTGGCTCGGATAATTACGTTGCTGAAAGAACAGGAAATGAGGTAATGTCTTTCAACAGCAGTGTTACAATGAACTGTAAATGTCTAAATATGGGCAGCTGTGCAGTTCGTCATTACCTAGTCATTGTGTTGAGATTTCATGTAATTGGGTACTTCCTGTGTTGGCTACTTTGATCCTTACAGACACCCATCGGTATTAAAGCTTAGAGGCTCACCTGCCTGTTGGGTTTGGAGCGTGTGCGGTTGTTGGAAGTGCTGCAGAGCCAGCGCCAGGCTTTCGTCACGCTCAGGAGGGGAGTGAGTGTTGAACGCTCAAGCCGGCAAGCCATCAGCCAGGAGTGCAAGCTGCCGCCTGTTGTGTACATGCTCAGTGCTTGCAGTGGTAACTTGTTCTTTTGGAAAACTTTGAAATCACTTAATTCTGGAGTTAAGTCCAGCCCACAAAAGTTTAATTTGTTCGTACTTTTTTGCAGATGTGTAAATGCAGTGTTTAGGTTTTCCATTTGTATCTATCTTCGTACATATATGGAGCATCGAAAGCGGCTGAGCAATAATTGAAAGAACTAGAGAGAGGTTTTTAAAGTTCTTCACAATGGTGACAGTTTGGGGCATGTGATTTCTTAAGCCATTGGTTGACCAGTGACTTTAAAAAATATTCTAAAATGTCTTGTAGAGCAGGATGATGTAAAAGACTCCTTTCCAGGTGGGAAGGAGTAACTATTTTCAAGTGATGTAGATTATTTGGGGGGGGCAGGATTGGGGGGCAATTGGATTAGTCAGCCGGTAAGCATCTTGTATTAACCTTTCACACAGGCTTGAACAGGAAGGACTCTGAGTTCCGTCATGCGGTGGAAGGTTGAGAAAGGAAGTCTGCGGCCTCCTGAGCTCTGTGACTCCAGAGGTTGAATCCAGAGCATCTTTCCTATGAGAGGTTCTCAAGCTTTCAAAACTCGGTCAGTTAGCAGGATTTCCTATTTCATAGCTGTTAAAACTGAGGATCGATGAATAGTTAGGTCAGTCATTGAAATCTCCTGGCCGGGGCCCAAGGTTGGCTATTCTCGGGATTATATAATATAGTGGAAAAGCTCAATATTTATTCCTTTCCTTAGGAAATATCTAGTAGATAAAAACAGAAATGGAACCGTCTGACCTTTGATGACTCAGATAGTAACTCCACAGTGGGAAGGAGTTAGGGCCGAGCACCACCAGCCTTGGGCAGGTGACGGGCATCAGGGAGCCGCACTTTCCTCGCCTGCAGACTGGTCTCTTAACATTTGGGGGAAGGTCACAGACACCTTTGGGAGTTTGAAGGGCGCTCTGAACCCTTTCCCATGAGCGGGGGTGAGCGGGGGAAATGTGCACAGGTACCTACACAGAGTTCTTTGTACATTTCCAGGGGATATTCTTACCATCCTGTTTAGCTTTAAAGTCTAAAGATGCTCATAGAGTGATTAAGCCTTGTTTCCTTCCCCTGGGAAATTATTTTTGGTGACCTAATTCTAATTTAGGGGGGAAAGAAAGATTATACATGTGAAAAGGTGGTTTTCAATGAGTGCTGGTTAGGCTATGCAAAGCAGACACTTACGTATTCGGCTGACCACTTTTCTGGAAAGGTGTTTGGCGGTAACGTGCTGAGATACTTTACAGAGTTCATATTCTTTAACTGAGCAATTCTGCTTGTCAGAAATCTCTCCTAAATAAATAATTTCAAAATAGACGAAAACTTTGTGCACAGAGATGGTTGTCAGGGTTATAGTAATGCCCTACATTGGGGAGGTAGGTAAAGTAAAGGACAGCGTATCAGTAAGATAGAATTTCATGTGTGTTGCTATTACACTTATATTTAGGAATAGTTTTGAATAACATAAGAGAAATACTTTTATTAAAATGCATGAAAAAAGTAGGATATGACCTATGGTCTCAAATGATGTAAAAATTTTAAAGGAAAAAGTCTAGAGGGAACTCTAGAAATGCTAACAGTCATTGCTTGTAGGTAGTAGGATTATGGACTTTTTACTCTTTTTTTTTTTCTGTATATTTCCTTCTTTGCAGTAAATGTTAGGTAGAGAACTGGGGGGGGGATATGATTCTGGAAAAATGATAGAACACGGAGATAGTCTGGCAATAGAGACCTGGCTGATTCGAGAGTCACGTTTTATGTAAGCTAAGAATTGACCTTTTACTTCGGTTATTCCTTTGGACTGGATTTCAGCACGGCCAAGGGGGGCCTGGCGTCTCCTCAGAAGACTTGCTGGGCGTGTCCTGGTCCCTCTCAGTGCACTGCTTGGTGCCCTCGAGAGCTCAGACAGTCCTGGAAACCCGTGTGTGGCTTACTTTGTCGTACCGTTGCGTTGTCTTCCTTCCGTGATAAGTCGTTTGTGTTCGTGTCACCTGGAAGCGGTTCTGGAGCAGAGTCATGAAGGGGCAGTGAAAACACCCAGCGCTGAACCGCTGCACCACCTGCGCTCCCTCACACTAGTTTCCCTTCATTTTCCCTCCAGTGTCGGGCTTTGCAGAATCAGGGTCTGAGACTGCCTGGCCTGTTAAGTCACAGAATTAGGAATGGGGGCTTAGGAACCATTTTGGATGTATGTTCTTGTAAACGATGCTTTTCAGTTATTCTAATTTAAAGAAAGCTCCAAGACCTTTGATTTTAATCCCGCCTCATCTCTCTTCCAGGGTACTGTTAAGAGAACTTTCATCTGGGAAGTGGAAGTTGCTTCTGAGCGATTGCTTCTGAATCTCTCTAGGATTTACAGATGGATTCCGTGGAAAAGACAACAAACAGAAGTGAACAAAAATCAAGGTAAATGAAGTCAACTGCACCCTCAAACAGTGATGGATGTATAGCTTCCATCACAAGTCTCCTTATATGTTATCTGGTACCTGGGAGGGTGAGCGAAGTGAGAACACCAGCTGGGGAGGGCGTCTCCGGGGCCAGGTAACTACTCTTTGCTCCAAAGTAAGGAACGTTCGCAGAGGCAGCTCTCTTTCTGCCCAAGGAGGCGACTGTCGCCTGGCCTCCATACCGAGCAGCAGGTGGCCAGAGGGTCACGTCTAAGGCTGGGGGTGCCACGTTTCACAGGAAAGAAACCTCTGACTGGGAGTGGGCGGGTTACACTTCTGTGAAGTGATGCAGGAGAAGGAGGTGCTTGCCGGGGGTGGGTTGCAGAGGACCAGCATTTCGCCAGGAGTTTTCTTTCCTGTCCTGTGATCGGGGATCACTTCATCCCACAGTTTGCATTTACAAGCCCTTTGCAGTTTCAAAGGAATTTACATTGCTTTCTTGTGCACTTAAGCGAGTGCTCAACACTAGGGGGCTCGAGATGAAGAAGACAGTACTGTCCCAAGTCCCTTAGGAATGAGGATAGAACATGTGAGATTGATACACAAAAAGAAAAAGACACAGGCTCCGTCTTGCAGTTAGTATAACTGGGGGGACGCTGCGTGTGTGTTTGTGTCCAGCACGGGCTGTGTTTGACCTGACACCTCATGGATGTTCCCAGACTGCGTTGTTTTCTTCGCGGTTGCAGTACTTCCACGTTGGCTTTCATTCTTTCCCTCCCTTGTTTTTAAGTAGAAAGTTTTTAAAAAGCCTCATCCGGAAACAGCCCCAGGAGCTGCTCCTGGTCATGGGGACGGGAGTCAGTGCCGCCGCGGCCCCAGGGATCCCCGCCCTGTGCTCGTGGAGGAGCTGCATCGAGGCCATCATCGAGGCCGCGGAGCAGCTTGAGGTGCTGCACCCCGGGGACGTGGCCGAGTTCCGCAGGAAGGTGACCAAGGACGGGGACCTGCTGGTTGTCGCCCATGACCTGATCCGGAAGATGTCCCCTGTAAGTCTTTTCACACAAGTGCGTCAGGTCTCACTGGGGACAACTCGGCTGTGGGCCAGGTTGGTGAGTGAGTCTAGCGTTTAGACTTCTCCAAGCCTGCGTCGTGTCTGTTTCTCACTGAGGTGGGCTGACAAGCCAGAAATCTTTCAGTTCATCAGAATATCGTCCCTTTAAACAGAGGGGGTGCCGAGCACAGTGTGGGCTCCTAAAACAGTCCTTGTTAAACAGAGCCTGGATAGGGGGCTTGTCTCAGGGAGGTCGCCGTGCTGCTCTGGGGACCAGCCTGGTGATCTCACCCTCGTTTAGCGAAGGGACAGAGCAGACAGGTCTGCGTTTGGTCCAGGCAGGCCAGCTGCGTCCCTTCACACGACCGGGGCTTCCCAGACACTGTAAGATGGGAGAAGACGGAGCTTCTTTGTCTGCAGGTGGAAAGGATCTAGCAGAGGAAGAGCGGTTGGTGATATAGGGGACACTCACCGAGTGATGCCCTGGAGCCAGTGGGGCGGGTGCGGAAAGGGCTGAGCTCACACAGGTCACAGCCAGGTCGTCATCGGACAGGACGCACACAGGGAGCTAGATGTGTGGCCGAGGCCCGAGGCAGCTTTCTTCCCCTTAGGTTTGTTGAAGAAGTATAGCCGTCATCTGAGAGTTGGGGTGGGGAGATGTTGAGGGTTAACCGAGAAGAAAGCCTGAGAACTAGTACGCAGAACTTCGGCTGCTGGAGAAAGAAACCCAAAAGTACGTGGCTTGACTGTGATCGTGTTTACATTTCTCACATAAACATCTGGGTAGGCAGCCCCAGCGGAGCACAGGGGCTTGACGGTGTGGGGAACCTGGGCCCCCGTTTATGGCTCCGCCGTCTTCACCGTGCAGCCCGCACCTCATGCTCAAGGTTAGCTGCCCCGACTCCTGCCGTAAATGATGTGTGCCTGCCAGCTAGTGGGAAGGGGACAGAGGGGCCGTGCGTCCTCCCTTACGGGGGCTGACGTGCAAGCCGCTCTGTTTGCATGGCATTGGCCGGAGTTGTACATGTGGCCATCCGTGGCTTTACCAGAGTCTGGGTGACGATGCCAGGTACGGGTGTTGTGTTAATGGGGAACTAGCACCATGGGGCAGGGTTTTGGTGCTGCTTGCTTTGTAAATGAAGCTCTGCGTTCCTTTGCACAGTGTCTAGGGCGGCTGCTTTCATGCTTCAGGGCAGAGTCGAGTATTGGCAGCAGAGACTGTGACCCGCAAAGCCTAAAATAGTTTGCTCCCGGGCCCTTTCTAAAGGAAGTTGCTGAGCCCTGTCAGGAGAGGGAGGGGCAGAGTCAATGGACCAGAGAAGGACCCCTCGGATGAGGCCATTCGTTCAAATAGAGGCCAGCCAGGTGGATGCTTGTTTAGTCAAGGAGGTGAATATTTGGAGCTTTATCTGATTCTCCTCTTTACTTTTGTGTATTTTTGAGAACTTCCATTAAAAAGAAAGAGTTCAAGTGAGGCAGCCAGAATGGTTGTGTTTTCCTCGTGTTCAGCGGGTTGGGAACAGGTGCAGGGTAAGTGGAGAGTTGGTTTTCTCAGGGTCGGGGTTTTGCCCAAGGATTCCAGCAAAGGCAGGGAAGGGCGGGGAAGTTGAAAGCGAATTTCAGGAGTAACTGTAGTGTTACATTATGGAGTCTAGGCTGCGTGGTGGGAGAAGTTAGGCTGGCGGGGGAGGGAGAGACAGTGGGTCAGCGCCGTGGGTCCCGGTGGGGTGAAGTCCCCTGGGAGCCATGGTGCTAAGAGTTGGGCAGGTGGAGGGAGAGGCCGGCCAGGGCTTCTGGAAAGGGTCCTGCTGCTGGTCATGATAAGGTTTGGGGTGTGGATGGCGGAGATGGGACAGGATCGCTGGAGGAGGGGGATGGAGGAATTTAGAGGCTGTGATATAGGAAGGATCAGCTGCGTGGATGTGAACCCAGCGTGAGCTGTGACAGAAGCGCGGCTGGAGAGACTCGGCAGCGAGTGGGTGCCACCCTCGCATCCTCCCTGGTCCGGAGTGTGCGGTGCCAGGGATGTGGGGAGCTGGTCTTCAGGGCAGAAGGAGGCGAAGGCTCACAGAAGCGCGTGAAGATGCGAGGGTGCAGCCCGGGAACAGTGCGGGGTCTCCAGAGCGGGGAGGGACAGGAGAGTCTCGGAAGAGGGAGCACCGAGCCCTGGGATGAGCGACCACCTGGGAGGACGTGGGGGGGCTCTGGTGGACGCTCCTGAGGCCGATGGCGGTGGTGCCGGGGGCGGGCAGGGGCCGGCAGAGGCGTTTCACGTGAACGCACGGGTCGGGCTCTACCGCCGTCCTGCTGGCCCTGCGGCAAGGCTGGCTGAGGGGCGCTCATGCTGGGAGTGCGTGAAGCATCATCCTGGCGCCACACCCCATCTCTCTGAACCCCTTCACAGCACAGCTCTTCAGGGGCTGTTGTATTCGCTCACCTGCCCTTGGAACCCAGCCCGGCCGGGCTCCCCTGAAGCCGCTCTGGTCAAGGCCACCAGTCACCTCTGGTGCTACATCCGGGGACCCAGTCCCACTCCTGACCCTGCTCGGTCTCTCAGCAGCATGACACGCTGTCTTCCATCCAGTTCCCCAGAGCAGCAAGGCGGGGGAGACCAGTGCCTCTGTGGCTCCCGCGGAGGGGGAGGGAGCCCCGGTCTTCACTGTGGGCTTCAGGGCCCCACGTGATCTGGTTCCAGGTCAGCTGTCTGGCCTCACCTGTGGCACGTGCCCTCACTCCTCTCCCGCCCTCAGCCCCACCTGTGCTCTGACCTCGGTGCCTGGCGCTGGCTCCTCTCCCACTTGGACCACCCTCTCCAGAGCTGCCTCCCTCCCTCCGGCGCTCTGCTCGGAGGCCGTCCCGGGACTGCTGGCCCGTCCGTGCTCTGCCGCGCGGCAGCGAGCCCCCTTCTCTGCTGGGCTTCCCCGCAGCGTGTATCACTGCTGACGTGTTTGCACGTTACCTGCCTCCCTCCCCCAGGGTTTCAGTAAACTCTACAAGGTCAGCCGTTTTCTCTTTTTTAAAAAACGACTGCATCTCTGGTGCCTAGAGTACTGTCGCTTGCCTAGGTGCTCGGTGGTGGCTGAGAGCCGGCGGTTTTGTAACTCCGGGTCCACCTCTCCATAGCGCACGGGCGATTCCAAGCCCAGCTTCTTCCAGGACTGCCTGCTGGAGGTGTTCGACAACCTGGAGCAGCACATCCAGAGCCCGCTGGTGCTGCAGTCCATCCTCAGCCTGATGGAGAGGGGCACCATGGTGCTGACCACCAACTATGACAACCTGCTGGAGCTCTTCGGGCAACAGCACAACAAGCCCATGGAGTCTCTGGATCTGAAGGACAAGACCAAGGTGCGGGCCGGCCGCCGGGGCGGGGGCGGGAGCAGGGGCGGAGGCGCAGGCATGCTTGCACTGCTGCTGTGGTGTGGCACGGGCTGTCACCTCCCGGCAGAGGGCCCGGCGTAGGAAGGGTGCTGTCTGCTCGCGGAGGCTCCTCTCCCCGCTGGAACGAGACACGAAGGGCCTGGGACAGGGCGCTGCCGCCAGCTCCTCAGGACCCCTTGTCTGCCTGCCCCGGCTTCCGGTCTGCTTGTGTCCTGCACACCCGCAAGGGCTCTGTCATTGTAGGAGATGTGGGTGGTAAAAGCTGTAGTTCAGGAAAGCGAGATCACCTGCAGTCCTATCGCTGTGAATTTCGGTTAATTGGCTTGTTTATTTATTAATGAACACACCGGGCTGCAGCGCACGCCAAGCTTTTGTGCTGACATTTTCCCCTTAGCATTTACCGTGAGCCTTTTCCTGTCATCAGACTGTCTTTAAAAGCATGGTTTTAAACGTCATTTCATTGTGAGACTAGATTACAGTTATCATTGTGAGCATATTTTCACAACTATAAATAATGCTACAGTGAAAATTCCTACACTGTTGATAAGTTCCTGGAGAACTTGTTAGGGTCGAAGGGTATGACCATTTTAAAGACAAACGATGTAAATCACCCACGTGTTCTCCAGAAAGATTTCCAGTCTACACTCCTGCAGCTGTGTGAGGGGTTCTCCGTCTCCCATGTCTTGCCGGCACGAGGCGTTACTAAAAAACCTAACGAAACACCGTTCTCCTGTTGGAAAGGTGCACATTTTACGCTTTTATTTCTTTTATTGCTAAGGTTGGCCACAGTCTCATTGCATCCCTTGTGTTTCTTGTGCGCCGTGTGTGCCTGTGGATTTGTACGATCCCTGCCGGCTACGGCCGCTGCCTGTTCCTGCTTCACTGCTGGCGGGCAGGGGGTCCCAGCCCCGCTCCACACGCAGGGTCATCGAGGCCCTTTGCGATGCTGTCTTACTCGGGACCCGGGGAAGTGTGGGAGCCGCCCTTAGGCAGCCTGTGTCCCGGCGCTTGGCCGAGGAATTGTGACGGGGCCCCGGGCGACGCCTCGAGTGGCCGCCGTGACACGTGGCGGGACACCTTGCTCCCGTGTTGGAGCAGCGTGGCGCCGTCTGCGGGGCTGCTCCCTGTACCGAGGGCCTCTGGAGTAAGCTGCGTGTGGCAGGGAACAGAAGTGCTGGCTCCTCCGCCTGCTCGTGGCGGGCAGGGCCGGGGGTTAGTCCATTTGTCTGGGGTTGTCAGTCCGGCCCGCTGATGTGAGAGCCCGTGGCGTGGAGATAAAAGGAATATACGTGATGTGCATCTTCTATTTGATAAATTATTTTTTCTGTATATGTATATTTTTTCTGGGTGTACAAACATTGTATACCTAGCAGTAATTAAAAGAAAACATGTGGCTTAGAAGTGAAAGCCTTCGTCGTCTCCCTGAACTCATCAGTGCTATAATCTGAGATGTTAAAGGTATTTTCTACATAACAGAGTCGGTCTCTGAAGAAGTTCTTTTCGATGTGGCAGGACAGGAATAGCTAGCATTTAACACCTGAGTTTCTCTTAGGTTTAAGGATATAAACTGAAGCATCTCTTCCTGTTTCCCAGGTAGGTTTGAGAGGCCATGAGTCACTGTGGGTGTTTTCCTCTTACACCTGTTTTAAACACCAGTGTTCTTCCTCTGTCTGGCTTATGCTTTGCTAGGTCCTTCAGTGGGCTAGAGGACACATCAAATACGGAGTTCTTCACATTCACGGCTTATACACAGATCCCTGCGGGATGGTGTTGGACCTATCGGGATACAAAGACGTTACCCAAGACCCGGAAGTCATGGTATGCGCATCCTGACTAGGCACTGGTCGTACCCCTGGGGCTGCGTGGCAGCCGCTAGCCAGCAGTGGCGGCGGTCTGAGCAGGTTCCTGGCCTCCAGGCCTCCTGCCCCTCGGGTCACGCCGCTGCTCTCAGCTCTGTCTCCAGGGCCCGGCACGGGGCCTGGCACCTTGAATAGACGCTCGGTGGACTTTCCGTGATCCTCTTACTCAGGGTTCCAGTTACGTTGCCTCAGCGTGACTCACAGGCCCCTGCACGGCCTGCAGCGCTCTTCTCTGGCCACTCCTCTCTACTCATCTTTTTTCTCTGTTCATTCAGGCATCTCCTTCCCCCCTTCTCTATTTAGCAATCTCTTTTAGCTTTCAAACCCTAGTTTTAAAGTTCCGTTCTCTGTGAGGCTTGTCTGATGTCCTGGACAAGTGAGGTGTGGAGAAACTGCCTGCCATTCATTATGGCGCTTGAGAGACCACAGGTGTTCACGGACGCGCCGTTGAGTGCAGCGCCAGGCCTCGCTCCCTCCTCCGCCCCGGGCACGGGTGACGCCCTCACCTTGCCGCTGCTGCACCTCTCCCTGAGGTGTCTGGGTGTCGGAACTGGCGACCCCGCTAACAATCTTTGTTTCCCTCTACGCCCACTCCCTTGGGCCCTTGTCACTGGTCCCCTCCTCAGCTCTCCTGCCCGTGCTCCCCAAACCCTATTCTTCCGAGGCCAGGCCCCTCTCCGCAGAGTTCCCGCCTGTGATTCACTGGGACAGAGGTCAATTCCAGGGCCTTACAGATGCACAGCTCGGAGCTGAAAGAAAATTTCATGCCCTTATTTTATGTTTTAGTCGTTTAAACTTGTGCGTAAATGTAGAAGATTTGAATCGAGTGACCACGCTGACAAGATGGTGGGTGGGGAGGGGTGGGCAGTAGCGCATCTGCGCGGATTTGGGGATGTGGATTTGGGGCCTGGGCCGCTTGCCCTGGCTCGGAGAGGAAGGGGCTCCCTTTTGCTGCTTTTCTGACTTTGCTCCTCTGTGGCTCTTGGGAAAGGCCGGTTAGGGAGCAACGATTTAAGATCACAAATATCTAGATTTACATCGTGGGGTCTCACTCACTTTCAGATGAGCATCTCGGTCTCCTCGTTGGTTCTTTCACAGGAAGTTCTTCAGAACTTGTACCGCACCAAATCCTTTCTGTTTGTGGGCTGCGGAGAGACCCTCCGTGATCAGATATTCCAGGCCCTCTTCCTTTATTCGGTGCCGGACAAGGCGGATTTGGAGCACTACATGGTTGTGCTCAAGGAGAGTGAAGACCATTTCTTTAAGCAGCAGGCAGACATGCTTCTGCGCGGGATCAAAGTCGTGTCCTACGGGGACTGCTTTGACTGTTTTCCGGGGTACGTGCAAGACCTTGCCACTCAGATCTGCAAACAGCGAAGTCCAGGTATGGGATTTTTTTTTTCACTTTTCAGTATACAAATCTGATAGGATTCTTCCTTTTTTTTTTCCCCCCCTTTTTTGTAGATAGAAATCACATACCATAAAATAAAATTGAGAGGTAATTCTACATACCGTTAGATTTACCAGTCTTCTAGTTATTGCTTCTCTTAATGTCTCTGTGCTTTAAAAAGAGAAGGTTAGGGTTATTGGTATGATAGTAATAGCGTGTAAATAGAATGTTACCGTCAAAGCTGTGCATGTAGTTGTACGCATCTGTTCGTCACAGATGACATGCCATGCTTCAGATTACCTTAACCGAGAAAGAAAACTGCCCAGCCGGCTTCATCAGCTGTGGTACTTGACAGCCTGAAAAATGCAGACGCCTCGTGCCTTTATCCTGTCACTACATTTTAAAACACAGCAGCACAAAATGATTTCATGAAGACTTTTCTCTTTTAAATAACATCTTTTCCCTGTTCTGCTGAGTGCAACACACCTTTTAAGTAATTCTCCTTGGCCCTTTGGGGGATTGATCATCTGCCAGGAATGACCAAGAGAAGCGAGCACTTCTTAGACTGGTCATCCTGCCGTAAGGGCAGTTCACGGCTTTGAGTTTGGTGTCATAAAACATGGATGACGGCAGACTTCAAGAGGTCTGTATTGGCTGTCATGCCACGGTAATAGGAAACCCAGACGTAGTCACCCACGCAGTGGAATTGGGTTAACCACAAAGCCGCCTGCATGTGACCGGCCGTGAACTTGAAGACTAGAGATAACGTGAAGGTCACGGGAACCAAACGCACAGATAGTCCAGCAGTCTAGCTTCTTCCCACTAGTGCTTTTCCGAATTGCTAATAATTAGCAAGATGGACTGACTTAAGTTGCATTCACATTAATAAAAGTGTCATTAGGGTGGCAGTCTACTTTTTTTTACTAAGGGAAAGAGCAGGGAGCCGACACTTGCTGTGTTACACACTGCTGTGAATTTTACATCCTTGACCTTATTTCCCTTTTGGTCGCCGTATCCACTGCTACTAAGTAGATGGTCGCCGTATCCACTGCTACTAAGTAGATGCTTTTAGAGCTGATGAGACCGGCTCAGAGAGTTAGTGCCCAGGTAGTTTGAAGCTGGGGCTGGGGTCCTGGACCGACAGCAGAGTGGAACATGCCTTCAGGGTGTCCCTGCGCGGGCCTGCGCGCTGGCGCCGCCGCTCCTGACCCACGGGGCCTCGCCCGGGGCTCCCGCGCCTGCCGCCGCTGGCGGGGCCTCCTGTCCCCACCCAGGCCCCCTTTTCCAGACCCTGGCAGCTGAGTGGACTTGACAGGCTGCTGGGGGCTGAAGGCCGTTTGGACTTGTAACGTGTGACCGTGTCCTTAGGGACGTCTGTACGCGTGTTCTTGAGGCGCTTCTCCTGCTGGGAGGGGCTGGTGGGTCAGCAGCAACCGCAGCCGTGGTGGCAGCTCCCCGTGCCCGGGCCGGCTTCACACGTCGGGGCTCAGCCCTCACGTCGGCCCTGGGGGTGGAGAGGAGGAAGCGCTGTGGAGTGGCCTCTGCTGACTGTTCTCCTTTCTTCCCCAGATGCCGATCGAGTGGACAGCACCACGTTGTTCGGTAAAGCACATCTTGGCTTTTGCCAGCCTGTCTTTTGCCTGCATGTTCCAGTGTTTTCCTGCTCTTACTTATAAAATCATAGATGTGTTTCTCACATTGAATGCTTAGCCCGTGCTGCGTCCAGACAGCCCCGCCAGAGATGATAGATGGCAACACCTGCGTGACGGTCCCTTGAACTGGGAAGCGGCTCTGTCAAACGTGGGCCATCCACTGGCGCCAGGGATAATTTCCTGTCCTGGAACCAAGAGTCCGGGGGAATTAGAACAGGAGTCTATTTGTGTCATACCGTTGGGTCTAAGATGTAGTTAATTTTTTTTTTTTTAATCGGATATAATTCCTTTACGGTGTTGTGTTAGTTTCTGCTGTATAATGAAGTGAATCAGCTCCATGTATACACATACCCCCTCCCTTGTGGCCCTCCCTCCCCCCCGCCCCCCGACCTAGGTCGTCGCAGAGCACGGAGCTGAGCTCCCTGTGCTGTACCGCAGGTTCCCGCTAGCTCTCTGTTTGACACGCGGTAGTGCCTAATTTGACCCACCCCCTTCAGAGATTTTAATTGCAAAGGTTCTAAGCGTTGGTGTAAAATTTTCTATCTACTACGTGGTTGAAATGTCCATACTCGTCTTGCAGGGCTCGACTCTGCCCATTCACGAGTTGACCAGGTAGGACTGCGCTCAGAGGCTCCCGGCGTCCACCCTGGGGTGAACTTAGTGCCAGGCTTCCCCACGCTGGTCAGTCACTTGGGTTAGAAGGGGCTCTGGTCAGCGGAGCCGGAGGCCCTGCAGCCCCGGTTTCCCTGCCCCTCTCAGCAGAGCCACGGATAGAAACTTGTAGTGCTGCACGGGCGTCAGTGAAGGAATTGTGGAACAGGCGCGCTCAGCTTTCCGTTTCTCCCTTATCTCCGTGGGAAAGGACGCATTTGTTTTAGCTGCGTTCTCTGACTCCCAGGGTCATCCATTTCTTTTGAAAAAAGCATTAACTTGATAGACGTCTGTAGCGTATGGTAGGGATTAGTTGGTCAGTGCTTCAGTAAAATCAGATAGGTGTTTTTTAAATTAAAACAGTTTTTTAGATTGACGTCTAGTCGCTGTACAATGTTATATGTTACAGGTGTACCATATAGTGACTCACAATTTTTAAAGGTTCTACTGCATTTGTAGTTATTATAAAGTACTGGCTATTTTCCCCGTAGCTTATTTTACACCTCATAGTTTTTACCTCTTAATCCTCTACTCCTATATTGCTCCTCCCCCCTGCCCTCTCCCCACTGGTAACCACTGGTTTGTCCTCTATATCTGTGAGTCTGCTTTTTTGTTACTAGTTTATTATATTTTTTATATTTTTAGATTCATGCAGTCTTTGTTATTTCACTTAGCATAATGTCCTTCAAGTCCATCCATGTTGCTGCAAATGGCAACATTTTGTTCTTTTTTTATGGCTGTGTAGTAGTATTCCATTGTATTCCAAGATGTATTCCACAACTTCCTTATCCATTCATCTGCTGATGGACACTTGCACTTTCTTCCATATCTTGGCAGTTGAGCTCATGCTGCTGTGGACACCGGGGTGCATGTATCTTTTCCAATTAGAGTTTTTGTTTTTTTCGGATATATACCCAGGAGTGGGATTGCTGGATCATATGGTAGTTCTATTTTTAGTTTTTTTGAGAAACCTCCATACTGTTTTCCACAGTGGCTGCACCAGTTTACATTCCCACCAACAGTGTACAAGGGTTCCCTTTTCTCCACATCCTTGCCAACATTTGTTGTTTATGTTCTTTTTGATGATAGCCGTTCTTAGATAAGTTTTTTAATAAAAGTTTTCATCTTTCAGGTAATGCATGCCAGGACTGTGCAAAGAGGAAGTTAGAAGAAAATGGAATTGAAGTTTCAAAGAAACTCAGACAATCAGATACTGGTATAACGTCTTATCTTTTCTTTTTTTAAAAAAATTATTTATTTATTTATTTATGGCTGCGTTGGGTCTTTGTTGCTGTGCACGGGTGCAGGCTCTAGAGCGCAGGCTCAGTAGTCGTGGCTCACAGGCTCAGTTGCTCCGCGGCGTGTGGGATCTTCCCGGACCAGGGCTCGAACCCGCGTCCCCTGCGCTGGCGGGCGGATCCCTAACCACCGCGCCCCCAGGGCAGCCCTGTGATGTCTTTTCTTTTTTGCAGATTGGTCTTATTTGGAGGTGTTTTCAGTCATAGTGCTTTGCTTTAATACCCCAGCCTCTCAGTGGAAGGAATGATACATAGATCATTCCAACTGCCCAGAGGTTCCTACTTTAACAATTTCTGTTTATTTAAGTTAGCACGTTATTGAAGAAAACTCGCCAAGTACACAAATTGTAAGCAGCCCAGTGAGTTTCCACAGTGAACACACAATTGCGAAAACTCACCGGTTACCTCCAGTTCCAGAAACGAAAACGGTGTCAGGAGCCTGCCCCTGCCCGCCCCAAGCCCCATCACTTTTTAGTCACTCCCTCACCACCCGAGGGTGACCACTATCCTGATTTATGTCACCTTAGTTTCCAGAGAAAACCACTTTTAATCATGTGCTTTTTGTTACCTCTATCACTGAATGAGATTTATTTAAACTATTTAAATATTTAGTTGAACTGTTTAAATAGACGATCTCTGTCACCCCTAGGAAAGGGGATCTAGCATCCCCTCCCTCTCTTTCTTCCAGGTTTCCCTAGTCTGTACCTTCTCATTCTTCAAATAGTGCACTTATGTTTTCTGACCTCTCGATATGAAGATGCGGCTGTAACGGCCCCTACCTACCCTTCTCGCCTCCCCTTCCTCATCTCACTTCCCAAAGCCCACCAGTTTTTACATCGTCAGTGTGGATCATCGTGGTCACGGACTGAGGGGAAAGAAGCCCTCCAGTTTGTCTATAGGTCGGTTCTAAAAGTTGGAAAACAATAGTTGCTTAAAAACACAGGAAGTATTTTTCCTGGCTAGCCAGCTGTGTGTTGTGTTCGTGGGTCCAGTGCCATGACTGCTGTGCCAGCTGCAGGACGTGTTCTTAGTATCAAGGTCCAGTGTGTTTCTTTCCCTAACGTTCCATTAATCACGCTCCCACTTTTGGTTGTTGCGTATTGGTGGTGTTTGTGTTGCTTTTATTTTGGGGGGGGAGTTTCTAGATTCTTTTCTCCTTATTGTTCCCCAAAAAATCACATTTCACAACGTTTTTAAATGTACGTATTCTCTGTCATACTGCCCCTCATTTTCCGAGTCATCCCCTGACCACCTGCAGACGTGTCACCCTGGAGCCCCCTCCCTTGCTGTCCTGGATCACCGCCCAGGTCTGCCTTCTGCCCACCGCACCCACTGCTGCCAGAACCTCCTCCGGTGGCCCCCACAGCCCCCGGCCCCCCCGAGGACCGGCTCATCACTGTTGGTTGGAGCGTGGGATTCTTCATTCGTGATTCCCCCTTGGAACTCCGCTGTCTTAAGCGGCCAGGTTTCCTGCTGAAGAGGGTTTGCTGCAACGCAGGTCTCTGTGATTTGTAGGTGACCTGTTCTTTCTTTTCTGGAAGCTTTTAGGATCTTCTTTTTTCCTTGCTATTTAGAAACTTCATGAGGATGTGTATAGGTGAGCAAGGTTTTTCTATACCTTGCTCAGTGTTTTCTTCCCTCCAGTTCTGGAATAATCGGGCTCCTCTGTTCCCTCTTCCTTCAGTCATACTAGTTGGGACCTCCTGGACCGATTTCTACTGTGTTTTCTCTAATGTCTTAGTTTTCTTCAAAAACTTTCTGGAGGATTCTCAAAGTATGTTCCACCCTTTTCTTTTTAATTTTGGGTGTTAAATTTTTATTTTGGGTGTCATTGTTCATTTCTGAGAGCTCTTGTTTTCTGATTTAGTTTTTCTCATAGCATCTGTTGTTTTAGGACTATGGTATCTTTTCAGATCTCTAGAGATACCAGAGACTTCCCTGGTTATCTGACTACTCTATTCCTGAAAACATTAGAATAGAGGATTTTCGGATAACAGAGTTTATTTTTTATTAGATAAGAAAACCTCAGTGAAACACTCGTAAACACCAATATAATAATCCACCCAGAATTTCGGAGAGCTAGGAAGCATTTAACATACTGCCGGTTACTTACGTAACATTTAAACTAGGTCCTCAGCGCGCATGTTTGAGCGGTACCGTGATACTGCATTTTCCTTCCACACCACAAGGAGCGTGGACTGTTGTTATGGATATAAAAATTCATAATAAACGTTAAACAAATAAGCAAACGTGGCAGTCCTCTCTGGCTGCCTGCAGAGTGAGTTGGGCCCGGCGGGAGGAGACGGGTGAGGTGGTGGCTCCTGCTGGCGGGCGGCGGTGGCGGTGTGTGTGTGTTGGTGAGCCTGTTGAGGGGCCGGCTGAGTTCCAGCCGCGGCTGACACTGCGCCCACCCCCCTTACACTTTGCACAACTTCAGTGCACGTATCTTTAGAGGAAGAATTCCATTTTGATAGTATTTTGGATAAAATTCTTTGCAGACTTTTAGCAAATATTTGGATTGCGAATCCAGTAGTTAGGGACATCTGTAACTAAATAAAAAAAATAAAACTAGTGTTCTTTGAGTTGTTCCCTCCAGGACAAGAGACTCTCCTCCTCTAGTCTCCTTCCTGCTGCGTGCTTCCCCCATGTCTGGGGCTCCTCAGTTGCCTGCCGGCATTTAAGAAGGTGGGCCCTGGTGGCTGTCCCGCAGTCTGCCGCGTGGATTTGCCACGGCTGCTGCTGCACGTGCACAGCTTTTCTGCCCCAGGCCGCCCTCTGGATTGGGGGTGCGTGTATAGGGCAGCAGGGCGGACTGCCTGGTGGACGTGGCTCCAGAGCAGTGGGCAAGCCAGTCCGTGGGCTCCTCGGGGATCCCCTGGATGCCAGCACCCACACCGGCAGCCTCCTCTCCAAGCAGGTCTGTCTGTGTAGAGAGCGCCCTCTGGTCCTTCTTACAGAAAGCTTTGTCCTGCTCTGCATGTGGGTGAGACCAAGGTTCATCTTCTCAGTGCTGCTGGCCATACCTGCAGGCCGGAGGGCTCAGAGCAGCACGGCAGGCTCCCACCTGCAGGCAGTCCCGTTGTGCACATACCCTGAACCTTCACTCTTCTCTGCAAGTCAACAGGCTCCCGCCCTGTGTGTGCTGAAATTGCCCCTCACTGTCGGCAGCTGCTCCCTCTTCCAGTCCGCTGAGAAGGGGAGAAGCACTCACATCCTCGGGTCGAGACTTCCGTAGAGCTTTGCAAATCTAATGTTATCATTTACTTTGTCCCGTGGTGGTATTTATAACTCAGAAAGCCATTTTTAGACAGTGGCCACTATTTCCATTATGGAGGTATTTTCAAAGTCTTTAGCACACAAGAAAAACCATAATCAGTTTTTGAAATAAAAATCCCATTGCAGATACTTTTTTAAGATCAACTTTAATGTTTTGGTATTCCTTTCTTTTTGTTTAAACAGATGATGCCGGAGGGTCTTGAAATCTTTAAGACCAATAAAACCTGCAACTTGAAAACCAGCCTTCTGCAACCACAGTGCCATCCCAAATGATGAGGAATGTTAGAGAACTCCACACAGGACCTCTTGATCTGAACCGTCAAATACCCCCAAAGAGCCATGCGGGTGTGTGGCCCTCAGAGGCTGGGTGAGGGAGTTAGGCGTTGTGTTGAACTGCTTGGGAGGTGACGCATACACGGCAGGTGTCCTTTGTGAGGACTGATGCACAGCTACCTCAGGGACCAAATCAATGGGCAGGAACATACCTGGTATTCCCGACTCCCATTTGATATGCCCTCTGTCAGGTGGTGTTTTTCTCTAATAAAAGGGGGAAAGTGAAGACTGTCCAAGCAACAGTAGTTGCCAAAGAGAAAATAAGACACTAGATACTTAGATTTTATAATTTTTGTGTAAACAGCCATTAGTGTAGAAAAAAAATGAGAAGTGTGTTCGTTACATTGTTAAAGAAGGAATGGAAACTGGAGGCACTGAGTCCGCCAGTGAGAGCGGTATGTTTTAAGAATGACTTGACCTGTAGGCTTCTTTGGAGTTGTGTAATTTTTTTGTTAGTACTTGGTCTCTAAAGAATGGCAGGTCTAACTAACTAAGAAGTGAAGTCTCCAGGAGCCAGAGGGCCTTTTCAGAAGCACAGGTCAGTGTCCAAGCGTGTCATGCGATGGAGAACTGAGAAATTGTCAGTGGAGCACAAGAAACCAAGTTCTAAACTTTGAAATTCCAAGCTTTCCAAGCCTTTCTCCTGTGGGGTAAGGTCCAGCCTTTCTGTTCTTCTCAAAATCCTCTCCTCACAGCCCACATTAAAGGATCTGCACAGAGTGAAGTAGGCAGAACTTGCCAAGGGTCTGTAACACTTCAGACGTCGTCGGTTCGCGCAGGGCAGATGGCGTGCTGAGCTGCGTGCTTGTGCCCAGGGAGTTGCTCTGTGGCCCCGGCGCTGTCCCTGCTTGGTTTCTGTGTCAAGGCTGCCTGTCTTGTAGCTCCCCACGGGCTTAGGGCAAGTGAAGCATGAAGTTGGGATGTGTAGGGAATGAGAGACAAGCCAGAGAGTTGCTTAAGACCTTTTTTGTTTTTTTTCTTTTTGAAGCATGGAAAACAAATCTTTTATGTTATTCTGGTTAGAAATAAAATTTTATCTTCAATTCCGTTTGCTCAACTTTTCTTTAGTTATGACAAGGTATGGTATCATGTATTTAATGAGAATTTTTACCTTGAGTTGCCACTCAGTTGTGAAACTGATTACTTGAATGTGTTTATTAAACTTTTTGAAAAGCAAACTAAGTTGGCTTTTTTAAAAAAAGACACATTTATAAAGTGCAATCCGGGCAAGATATGTGAATTTGAAAGTTGGTCATACGTAGGGTGTAGCAATATTACAAGCATGGAAAATGATGTGAAACAGGATATAAAACTGGAAAAGTAAAGTAGAGCCAGTTCAAGACGAGCTCTGAGTGCCATGCTGAAGAATCGGAGGCCTTCTTGTTGTAATGAGTGAATATATCTAGTCAGTTCTGCTGTGATTCTTATTTTTAAATGCAAATTTATTCCAACAAGATTGATATGTTAGAAAGAAACAATCCGAGCATAACTCGTTCACTTACTTATAATTTTGCCTCTGAGAAACACTGAGTCAGGGAGTGACTAAGTATGGATTTGTTTGCTGCCTCAAGCTGGAATAGTTTTTACATTTTTAAATGGTTATATTTTAAATAATAGTTACATAGACACCTACGCAACAGCCTCTTTGCTTCCTCATCGAAGCCTGAAATACGTATGACTCTCCGGCCCTTAAAGAAGTTTGCTGGACCTGCTCTAGGTGAAGGCGGGAGACTGCAGCCGGCTGCACGGAGCTGCGGGGGATACGCCGCCCAGCCCTCAGCCCTGGCCAGCTCCCTCAGACGAGCCTTCCCCCACTCGACCTCAGCAGCAAGCTTCACCCGATGAGTTGCCCATTTCACAAGCCAACGTCTGAGTGTTTTTGGGATGAAGTGCCATATATGCTCTAGTATTTGTGAATTTCTTAACTACTTAGTGTGTATAAAACCAGCTATTTATTAAGTTCCTGTCTTTTTTTTTTTGGACCCCATGTTTCCCATCAGCCGGTGGTTTTCACTGTGCAGTTTTGCATGGCACCGGGGTTTTCAGGAATGTGGGTGTACCGCGTTACAACGAAACAGTGGTCCTACTCAAGGATCACCGGCGATCCACGAGTCCAAGTTACGAGACAGAGATAACAGCCCAGGCAGAGAAAAGGGTCTACACTGAGCTCCGTGTCACCGAAGGGACATTTCAATGTAAAGCTGATGCCTTTCAAGGCAGAAGGCGGCGGTGATTTAGATGGTATTACCAGCACTGAAAAAAGGAACAAAGGACTAGTGGCTTCTGCTGCCTCAAGTTCTTAGAGACTAGCTGATGGAGCACAGGAAAGCAAGTTTTACCTGAAATAATGAATGTTGTTCAAAAGCGATTCCATTACTTCAGGAGGCCACTCCTTGATTAATTAATTAGCACTTGGGCCCAAAGTAGCCTTAAATACAAGACCACCAGCACCTTAGAATTTTTTAATTCCATTTTTAAATGGAAATGAAGTACTATTGAAAACTCTGCAACTTTCTTTCCTATCCCCAATAATGTACAGTGGGCCTTCTGTTTCCATGGGTTCTACATCTGTGGATTCAACCAACCTTGGATTGAAAATAGGAAAGGGGGGCTTCCCTGGTGGCGCAGTGGTTGAGAGTCCGCCTGCCGATGCAGGGGACGGGTTCGTGCCCCGGTCCGGGAAGATCCCACATGCCGCGGAGCGGCTGGGCCCGTGAGCCATGGCCGCTGAGCCTGCGTGTCCGGAGCCTGTGCTCCGCAACAGGAGAGGCCACAACAGTGAGAGGCCCGCGTACTGCAAAACAAAAACAAAAACGAAAATAGGAAAGGGAATTCCCTGGTGGTCCAGTGGTTGGTTAGGACTCCGTGCTTCCACTGCAGGGGTCGCGGGTTCGATCCCTGGTTGGGGGAATACGATCCTGCAAGCCGCGTGGTGCAGCCAAAAAAAAAAAAAAATAGGGGGAAAAAAGATGCCAAAAATCAATACTTGGATTTGCCGCATACAGGCAACTACTTACATAGCATTTACATCGTATTAGGCATTATAAATAACGTAGAGATGATTGAAAGTATGTGGCAGGATGTGCACAGGTTGTATGCAAATACACCAATTTAAATAAGGGGCTTGAGCGTGCTTGGATTTTGGCATGCGTGATGCCCACAGATAGTAAGGATGACTGTTTATGTGAAGAAGTCAGTTGTTACTTGGGAAAACCTGTGTTCTTCAGTGTTTCCTTAACAGAAATTATATTCGGAAAAATTTAAATTGCATTGAAGGAGACATAATTTAATTTCACCTTAAAGTTTTGTTTCTAAAACTGTAGATGGTAGACATTTGAAATTAGACTTTTTTATTGGCATTTTCAATACTGACTTCAGTTCCTCTGAAATAATTTTCCATAAAACACAGGTTTAACACCTTAGAAACTAAGAGTTTCCCTTAAAGATTACTTAAACATACAAGGCGAGATCAGAGTAAAGATGATGCAGGATTTGAAAACTTTCTGACTGGCTTTCAAAATAGAAGTTAAAACTATGGTTGTTTCTTTTTTAAACTCATTCAGAGCTAACTCACAAAAAATACTACCTGCTGGAATGGGCCAGGCCTGGGCACTCCTTAATGGAAGTGAGCTACAGCATCTTTGCCTGGTAGCAATTAAGCTTTTTCATAAGTGGCACACAGGCTGTCTAGCTTTTGCTCCAGAAGTCTGTCACTCAAGAGTGCTGTGGGGTTGAACGGCAGAGTGAGAACAGTGACTAGCCTGGCCGCTGTGTGACTCTGCTCTTACGGCACAGGGGCATTCTGCGTCCTAACGGGCCTCCTGCTGCTTTCTCTGTCTTCAGTATCTGGATACTGAGACAGATCTAGGGTCAAAACTCGGCTGAACATGCAGTCATCATGCTGAAATGGAGAGAAGACAGTTACAAGTCAGTTCCTTTACTTAGGGAATAAGTGCTATTAAATGTAAAATAAGAGCCATCAGTGAGTCTAGATTTGCATTTGAAAAGGAACCTCCTTCTAGCCACCTCAAAAGGTATTGCTCCTCTGCATTTACATCGGCTTTATTTATGTTTTATATTAATCTGGTAAAGGGTGCCTGAATATGCCACCCGAAAACAGGCCTCTTTTGCATGTGGATTGTTTTGAGCCAGAGGCTACTGAAAACCAGCAGATGTAGGAAAAGCTCCAAAAACCAGGCACAGGTTTTCCTTTTGTAAAGGAAGTTTACATTTATGTAAAAGATGACACCCTTTCCACTTAACTCTATCAGTGGAGAAGGCACCTCAGTCTGCAGAGCAAATCTGACTGAACAGCCCTTGTTTCCTGTACTTCTCCTGGTCACCTTCCCATCACTTGCCTCCCCTGCCCAGAAGCCCCAAGACTCTTCCTTATTTTAGCCTAGGATGGTATATAAGTCCAAGTTCTAGCCACCCCTTTGAGTTACTCATTGCTGGGTGTACCCATGTGTGCACACATGATGCACATACTAATAACCTGTTTTTCTCTTGTGAATCTATCTATTGCTGGTCTAATTTACAGGGCCCCAGCCAGAGAACCTGAGTTGGGTAGGAAACGGTTTTATCCCTCGCCTACACTGGTAATGAGAACTTCCATTTCTCTCTGGCAGCGTATCTCCAGTGATCCCCTAACATTAATTAGGCACAGGAAGGGAAGTTAATTTTTATCTTAGCTTAAAGGAAAACACAGGAAGCAAAACCTAATTGTCCAAGAATTGAATGATTTGAATGAGTGGCCCTGCTTCATTAGCTCAGGTAAGTATTTTCGGTGGCTCAAGAAAGGTGTGTTTGAATTCTAGAAGTTACTATACAACTTGGAACTTGTCAATTTCTTTGTTTTTTTTTTTTTTCCTTCGTTAGTTTTGGAAGATAAATAGTTCCTTGTTCTACCACAATGCATTTGTTTTTGCCTACAACATTCAAACATTACAGAAATATGAAACAATATTGACAATTTATTCTAAGTTAATATGTACTATTATTTTATAAACAATTATCATACTGTTCTGCAATTTTCGATTTTCTTTTTCACTTAAAATATATCTTAAGTTTCTGTGTACTGCCATGGAAAAATATCTGAGTAGTTACTGTTAAGTCTTATTTGATTAAAAAATCATTTAAGCCTGTATTTATACACTGCAGAAATCAAACAGTATCTATAGACTTCACTAGGAACTTATAATTGTGCTGTCAGGACCCTCTAAGGTGATTTTATTCCTCTCCCCCATTTACTTATCTTTACCTCTGGATAGATGCCTATCAGTGCATCAGCTTTGCAATACAGCTCCTCTTTTAGGGAAATGATTATCATCTGAAACTGTTCCTGAGTCTGCTCTTTGATATAACTCGATACCTGGGAGGGAGGAGAAAGCACACATTTCATCAGTAAAGAAAGGTCTTGTCTCTCGGGGTCTGGAGGACAGTGATTCTGCATGTCTCTGAATCTGCCCATTTTAGGTGACAAGGCGCTTACTTCCCTTTCTGTTAATTCAGTAAATCCACTAAAACTGCAGAAATGGAAATAGCTCAGATTGTAAAATAAGAGGTTAGTAAAAAATATATAAACCTCATTAATTCTATACCTGAAAACTTGGAAGGATATTTTTTTAAGAATAAAGCTCTAACTTAAGATACTATCACGTGAATACGAAATCAACCTTTACAACAAGATAAAACTACCACTCAGATATCTTATGAGGGTGAAGAAGGGCTGGTATTTAAACTTCCAACTTCCTATATTGCCAACAAAGCCTCAGGGCGGGAAAAATATGGCGATTATATATGTATTCATAATCCATAATCAACTCATTTGGTTAGAGGGGAGCTCAACAGCTCCTTCAGGAGGCTTAATTCCAAGGAATGAGAATAAGAACAGATAGACTGGATAGAAATGGGTCTTGGTGAACAAACTACTCAGAATTTGGAGAATGATAAAGAACTTAGACTCAAACCACAGTTTAACAAGATACTTGCCAACTCCCTGGATCTCTCTGCAATTCCAGAGGGTGTCTTCTCCATGTGTATTGGTCCTGACTGCACCCAAGATACTAAGGACACAAGTTCTGGAAGCAGGAATGGCAGCTCTGGTTGAGGAATGAGTCACTAGTTGAGGTGAATGATGAGAGAGGAGGGAAACGGCTTTGGGCTAAGAGGCTGAATTCATAGAAGGAACTGCCGCATTAGAGGCAATGGCAGCCACTATGATACAGGTCTTTAAAAAGTCTTGGGATATTGATAGAATGGAAGAGGAGACGGGATGCAAATATGTAAGGCATGCATTTTGCTAGGAGAGTTGCCTGTGATAAATGTTGGGCACCCTGATCACAAGAGGGAGTGGAAGCGCCTTCCTAGCTGCTCATATTACATCACTGCTCATATTCAGTTCAGCAAGGGGTGCCAGGAACATAAATCTCAAAGGGAAACTGGAAATTAAGAGGTTTTTAATACATAGGATAGGTGCAAACAGAAAAGTCTTAAGAAAGACCTAGTATGTGAAGATGCCACTAATACGAACATCTAGATTTTGCTAGAAGATATGGATCCCTTAAATGCTACAGAGAGAAGGGGCAGTCCACAGTGATGGATCCCACCCACCTCCCAGACCACACACAAAGGGTATGGGATACAAAGTACTAAAATTAACCTGAGGGGAAATTCCTCCCAAATGAGTGAGGCTATGGAGTCCAGTTAGCTGATGCAGACCGGCTGGCATTCAAGAGACACAAATCAAGATTTTCTTTTCTTCCCGTTTTCTTCTTCCCCCGGTAATCCTGAAGTCTCTGGTAGGTCACAGAATGTGGCTCTTGCCTGTTCTCTACAACGTGCGGGGGACTTTGGATTTGTTTTCTAACTTCTGTGAGTGTGGTGTTGATGTGCTATTCTTATGTACGCTATGACACGTTTAAAAAGCAAGGTCCGGGACTTGGCTGGTGGCGCAGTGGTTAAGAGTCCGCCTGCCAGTGCAGGGGACACGGGTTCGAGCCCTGGTCTGGGAAGACCCCACATGCTGCGGAGCAACTAAGCCCATGCACCACAGCTACTGAGTCCGCGAGCCACAACTACTGAAGCCCGCACACCTAGAACCGGTGCTCCACAACAAGAGAAGCCACCGCAATGAGAAGCCCGCGCACCGCAATGAAGAGTAGCCCCCACTCGCAGAAACTAGAGAAAGTCTGAGCGCAGCAACAAAGACCCAACGCAGCCAAAAATAAATAAATAAAAATTAAAAAAAAAGTATTAAAAAATAGATAAGGTCCTAGAGAGGTTTGGGTTAGATGAATACACCCTGGGAAATCTGAAAGATGACCACTGTTGCCTAAAATTAGAAGTTACCCCAGGCTGCAGCTCCTGAAAAATCCCGACTCTCCCAGGCATTACACATGAGGTTCAACAGAGTAAGAAATCAGGGAGGTCAGTTTCAGAGACTCAACCTGTCAGGGTGGCACCCCAAGACTGACTACATCTCTCGGGGCTGGACTCATTAACCGAGCTCGTAAGACTAAGGTATAAACCAGAATGCCAGTTTACAAATTAACAGAGATGTATCTGTCAGCATGACCAGAGCAGCCTCCTTGTAAGCAGCTGTAAATGCAAAGCCCAGTCATTTCATTCATCCATTTCTGGAAATGGATGGCTCTGGAAGTAGGACCACAACACAGGGACTCTGCAGGATGGAGCTGTCCCAGCCCTGGGCAGTGACAGGCACTGCCAGTGTTTGCCTCTATCCTTTGGTCACGTGTCCATGGTGAGCCCCATTCTTGGGTCAAAAATTTACAGTCAGGATGTGTGGTCTGAGAGCCTGTCTCTCAGGTGGCTTTGTGTATCTAGGCACTGATCTTTAAGGCTGACTTTCAATTGTGTCCTTAGTTCCCCCATGGTCTCAAATACTGAAAACAGTGCAAGTGTAGTAAATGACTATAAATTTTAATAAACAAAGGGGAGCAGAATTTTGAACTTTAATTCCTTTGGAATTTTTTTAGATATGTTATTTTTGGACTTTATTAAACACTGATTTGGTCCTGTTTGCCATGTGGCCTACTATTAAGGTCTGCTACTAGGTCCCCAAAACCTAGATTTAGGGAAAAGCAAGTCACCCAGTAGCAATGTTGTGGATCCAGTAGAGTGAGTCTCACTTGACTCCCCAGGAACTCATTGAGGGTCCCCTAAACCTTGAATGAAAGCTACTACCCTGAATCATCTTGTTTTTAGATTTTTAACTTAGAAAAATCTATTTTTAACCAGCAATTATCAAATAAATATGTTCAGGGTAAATTGCCTTCTGACTGCTGGCATCATGGTCCTTGAATTACAGACACTGTACTGGAAATTAAAAGCAGAAAGGAACTTACTTTGCCAATGTTAGTGTTGTCCAGGGCTGCATCTACTTCATCTAAAACAAAGAATGGAGCAGGCCGAAAACTAGAAAAAAATTATAATTGCTTAAGTTACAACTTTGTTTTACAAGACTTGGAGGAGAGGACTAAGAGTATTCAGGATAAATAAATAAAACACATCCTTTTGGATGCTTTTGTCTAGGTCACCAATGACCTCTATGTCGGTGAATGCAACGCTCAATTCTCAGTCCACATCCCAGGTGACCTTTGCAGATGGTACTGGGGGCGTGGGGGGGGGGGGGCGATCCTCCCCGTTCCTCTGACGTCAAGGACAAGGACATGGTCTCTGCCCGGTGCCTCACCCACTGCTCCAGGCCCCAGTCTCCTACCAGCTCCTCCTCATCTCTCTAACTTCTTGACACTGCAGTGCCTTCGGGGCTCAGCGCTTAGAGCACTCCTCTATCTGATTAGCTCCCTTGGTGATTTCATCTGCTCTGGAGGTTTTAAGCATCTTCTATTGATAGCTCTGACCTCTCCCTTTAACCCTGGCCTCACGGGTCCAACAGCTTCCTCAAGTCCATATGGGTGTCTAGCTTGAACTTGTGCAAAATAAACTCCTCACCTACCCCTCAAACCCACCCCTCCTGTGGTCCTCTTCAGCTCAGTGAATGGCAGCTCTTATCACTCCCGTTGATTAGGGCCCCTCCTACCCCACGCCCTGTCTGCTCCCACACTGGTCCAAACCCGCCATGATCCTCCCGTCTGACTGCTACACGAGTTTCCCAATCCTGGGCCTGCCACTGCTGCACACAGTCTATTCTCTACAGGCGCCAGGCTCCCTCTGGCCTCAGGGCCTTTGCACTTGTTCCTCGTGTCTAGAACATTCTTCCCTTAGAATTCTCCCCTAGAACATCCATCCATGTGACTTGCTCCCTTAATTTCTTCAAATCTTTGCTGAGATACTACCTTTTCAAATAGGCCTTCCCAGAAGACTTTTAAATATTGCAAACCCTTCCCTGTTACTATCGCCATTCCCTTCTTTAATTTTCTCTATAGCATCTGTCATTTTCTAATAGTCTCTATATTAGAGAATTACTTTACTAATACACCTTATTTATCATCTGTCTTCCTCAACGAAAAGGAAGCATCTTTGAGGCAGGGAATTTGTTTTCTTCACTGCTGTCTCTAATGTCTATTTTTGAAAAAATATTTATTTGGTTGCGGCACACGGGATCTTTAGTTGCGGTATGTGGGATCTAGTTCCCTGACCAGGGATCGAACCCAGGCCCCCTGCGTTGGAAGCATGGAATCTTAGCCATTGGGCCACCAAGGAAGTCCTTCTAATGTCTGTTAACACCACTCGACACACAGTAAATATTTAATAAATATCTGTTGAATAAACGGGATGGGGGTGACACCTAGTATTAGTCTTATTCTGCTAAGATTTACTTCACACAGGCTCTTGTTTAAGTTCCTGCCTCCTGTTTTTCCCAAAGTCCTCCTGCATTAATGGCATTTTCTTTTCCTTTCCTGTAACTGTCAATTCCTTTTCCCTCTTGAGACCAGTAGAAAACAGCTGTAAAACTTTTATGTTGATCTTTCTGATCATGAAAATAGAGAGGCAGCATCATCTATACCTTAGTTCTTCATCTAATGCTTTCAATGTCAAAAGTTAATTGCCTTAATTTTAGCTAACATTTTTTCCCTTGCTTTATTTTACAAACGTAAGTGTCACCATCATCAGTGGAAATGAGGAGGTTAAACATTTTTTTCACAAGAAATACTTTGTTTAACATTCCTTGCTAAATAGCAGATCTCTGAATAGGGACAAGGAAAATAATATACAAGTTAGGTGTTTTTATTTTGTTTGGCTTTGTTGTTGGTACTGTTTTTTGGCAATCCTGATTTCACATCTGGCCATTTGATACTCCTTTTTCTCCTTTCTTTTATGAAGCTGGAATGTTAGTAGCTACTGATAATAACAAATTGAATAAAAATCTGTCGAAGACTGAATTCTCTCTTAGATTTGCTGCCTAAATTGTTACAGGCCTACAGCATAACCTGAATTGTCTGGCTGAAAAAAAGTTTTGTATCACGTACGCTAAATATGACTAAAGACAAGTAATTAACAGATCTTCTGTAGGAAGGTCTATTTGGTTTCTGCCCTGATGCAAAATCATATAGCTCACTGTGACCTTACCTGTGCACAGCAAACAGGAGAGCCAAAGCTGCCACACACTTTTCTCCCCCCGACAAATTATCCATTGGCATGAACCGTTTGCCTGGGGCCACACAGTTATAGCTAATTCCCTCCAAGTAAGGCTCTTCTGGGTTTTCTGGGCTAAGAAATGCCTGAAACACATGTTATTTATTTAGCAGCATCAGAAAAGCTATTAGTAAATTTCAACTTGGAATTGCAACAGAGTTTAACTACAAAATACTCTTGGTTAGATTTTCCTCCATTTTGATGGAAAAATATCAATGCCTGTAAATAATGTATTTAGCTCTATCTATATGTAATCACAGACAGCAAGGGTGTCTGGGGCGGGGAGTAGAGGGAAAGCATTCTAACACAAAGGATAAGGCCTTCCCATCAGGCTGCCATCCAAAGCTCAGAAGCATACGCAGCAGTCTTACTAAAGCAATCTTCATTCAGTTCTTTCATTGGTCCTTTCATCAAATCCATATTGATGAATCCTGTCCTTCAGTCTTACTTTACTGAAAATAAGTTATTTTTGGTGAAAATTCTAAATATATGATTCAGGATTACCTCAGTCATAAAAGAATCCCATGAGAAAGAGGGAAAAGCAGATAGATCAGATCAGATCTACATCTTTAGTCCACATTCAAGTCCACAGTATTTGCTGTGGCTATTGATCACGGAACAGAGAGATTACCGTTACAAGGGGCATATCTAGATTTGAACGCTGCCTTTAGTTCTTTCCCTCTCCTTTGTTATTCTGGGCAACTCCACAGACCCCAGATCAACCATTTTCCCCAGATCATCTACATCACCCTAACTTTACTACAGAGACGGCGTTATAAAATCAAATTAGTACAGGTGACAGAATTCCAGAACTGAAAGAGACCCTGGAAACCAAATGATCTAACCCATTCATTTTGCAGATGAAGAAGCAGGACCAGAGAGATTCTGACTTGTCCAGGCTGGTTAGTGGTGGAATGAGTAGGACCTAGAATACAGGTCACTGCAATGACCAATTTCCATGAGCTGACTCTGCCCGGTAAGTGGGTCATTCAGATAGTGTGGTGGCGATTTCCCACCAGAAAAAAAAACACACCACCACCGACATGAAGTTCCCACTCATATTTGAGGTGAAAAATACGTACTTGGGCACTGTTGTTTCTGCAGAGCTTCTTGTAGATCTGATCAATTGCGACTGAGATGTGCTCAAAACATTGGCTGAAAAGATTGTATCTCCTTTTTTTCACCTGTTCAAACTCTTGCCTACATATTCTGGCTTCCTTTCTGCTGGCCTCAAAAGCTAAGAGAGAATCAATGTTCTTTATTTTGGAGACCACCAAGGGCTTCTCTTATTTCACCTTTAAAGCATAAAATAGTTTTTAAACTAGATTTTGAGTTTGGTTGTCTGAGTAAAATCTACCTTCAAAACACCTCAACTATTATTAATTCCAAGAAAATGACTTAAAACTGATGAGCCCTTTTTCTGGTAGGGCTGATTTTTAGATAATAATAACAAACTCCAACAGAGTATCTAATATGCCTCTTATGCTGGTATGAAATAAGACACTATTCTAAAATAGTCAATACACCTGTCTTTAAATTAAAGCAGAACGCTTTTCAAAAAGGAAGGAATTAGTGATTCAGTATTAAAAGTACATTGCTATAAGATAATAGAGGAAAAAATATATATAATAAAAACAAATGTACAATTCAGGGGGGATTATTAGTATATGTTATAGAAATCAAAGCCCCTGACGCCCATGAATATGATATTGCTAACAACTAAAGCTTAATTTCACCGTCTGTGTACTCCTGAAACTTGTCTCTGACAGTCTTTAGGTTCTCCGGGGCTCTGAGGTTTGGGGCCGCTGTCCTCAGCAGGACATCTTCCCGGGATGCTACTTGTTGCCGTAGGAGTTTAAGGTGGGCCTCAATTTCTTTTTCAGATTCTAGAGCCTATTATTGGCAAAGAACAGCAATGGTTAGCATGCCATTTAGATCCAAACTGCTAAGGTACAATAATTAGGCACAGGGCCCTTCGGGATCTGGCCCGTTTCCCTCTGCATCCACTCCTGCCCTCCTTTGCAGCCCTCTCTGAGTCTGCAGTGCGGTCAGGTCACACTGCTGTAGCTTCCTGAAGTTGGCTGTGCTCTTTCCTAGCTCTAGAGTCATAGATGCTGCTCTCTTGGAACGCGCTGCACCTTCATCTTTCTTAATCTGGCTAAAAAAGTAACAATTCACGTATCACTTCATTTACTCGTTCATTAAAAAATATTGATCATCTACTATGTATTAGACACTGAGGATTCAGTGATGAAAACTATTCTGTCCCTGCCCTTAAAGAGCTCACAGGGAAGTCAGACATGCAAACTGGCGTCTGCAACAGTGCGAAACCCTCCACCAGGCAAGCACAGGTATTATGGGGCAGGCAGAAGGGATCCAACCCATCTGGAGGGGTAACACTTAAGTTGAAACCTAAACAATGAGCAGAACTAACTTGAGTGAAGAGAGAAGGGAAAAAGTGATGTAGGCATCACCTTCCAGGAAAATTTTCTTAACCCCCCCCCAGAGGGGTTAATTAATATCCGATAAAGGTGACATGTTAATTCATTGGGAAAAGAATTATTTAGAAGATGTTTAGTAAACCGGTTAACTTACGTACCTTTTAAAAAACAGATTCTTACCTCATACCATATATAAAGATAAATTTCAGATTAATTAAATAGGTGAGTGAAAACAAAAAAATCACTAACAGGAAGAAAATATTTATAAATATTTAGTCAGTAATGTCGTGGGGAAGGACTTTCTAAATACGAAAGCACTGAATAGACTATAAAATAGATAAGAACTTTATTCTGATTGCCAAAAGTACCACAAGTACAATGAAAAGAGCCCAACAAATCTAACAAAATATATTAGAAACATCTGAAATTAGAAGATGTGGTAGCTACTGCTACCTGGTGTCCATTCTCCATTTCTTCCTAACAGAGCCCATGTTTGACTATCTCCCTCATACGTCCCAGGAACCCTGCTTGGTCTAAAGCTAAGTCCATCCCACCCCCAACAGTGATTGGTCAGGAATGAACATGTGACCCAATTTAGGCCACTGTGATGAGAGGACAATTGGTAGAGCTTTGTGGAAAAGCCTTTCTTCAATCTTTAGAACAGCACCACTACGAAAGGCAGTCTCTCTCTTCTCTGAGGGTTGTGGTTGGGTGGCTGGAAGGCCAAGAAAGGCTACAGTCATTTTGCCCTCATGAGAGAAGCAGCTTCAGGACGAAGTCAAAACACAAAGCTAAATATGGCTATAGGGTTAAGAGAAAGAGTGAGAGCTGCTAAATTAAAGAGACCATGAAACTGGATTCCAGGTTTGTGCTCTGTAGCTGTGAAGGATTTGTTGCCTACTGAGGGTACTGCACTGGGACACAGACAGGGCAATTCAGGATGCTGGAGTATGTTGGCTACTTTTGTCTATTTCAGGACTTCTCAAAGACGTTACTATTCATTCTGAATCTCCAAGAAGGGAAAAGACTTTCAAAACACTGACAGAAACTTTTCTTCTTTGGCAAGACATTTCATGGTATTGGTGTTCTACAGAACACACAGAAACGGTGATATAAAAACTTTAAATGTTTTAAACATTTTATGTGTAACCTATTTAGACTATTTCTTAAAAAACCATTAGGAAATCTACTTTCTCCCCTAAATTTATGCTCTATCATCTAAAATTATTCTGCAGTATTTAAATATTCACTATTACCATGAGTTAGTCATGAACAACAGAAATCTTTCAATTACCTTCAAATCCTCTCTTAGAGAGCTGTAGTCTATCTCAATGGCTTCTTCTTTTTCATATATATCCATTGTTGCCTGGGTACTTTCTGCTTCAGGTCCCAACTGAAAAACATATGAAGCCCTTTCCTTGTTATCTGAAATGGTGATCTCTACTCATCTGTCTGTCCCAAGGTCTCCAGCTGATTGCCACCTCATGCAGATTCAAAGTTAAAACCTTATGTTGGCCTGCAAGGCCATGATGGTCTGGCCTCTGCTTCCCCTTTAACTTTACTTTGTGCCAGTCTTCCTGGTACTCGCTCTGCTCCCGCTACACTGGCCTCCTTGAACAGACCAGGCACACGTCCACCTTAGGGCCGGCACACTGCCCTCTGCCTAGACACACTTCCCCTAGATGTCTGCATGTCTTCATCTTCTACGTTGTCTGCTAACCAGCTGCCTTCTCTCAGGACATCCGTGGCCTCTGCATCTAACATTGCAAACTCTCCTCCACCAATACTCTCTATGCCCTTCCCTGCTTTATATATTTTCTTTAGCCTACAGCATCACCAAGTACATGAATATTGTACCTGTTTACCATTTTGCTTCTGTGCCTCTCTCTCCCCTAGTAGAATGTGAAGGAAGGGATTTTTGGCAGTTATACTCACTGCTGTGGTCTCAGTGCCTAATGCAATGCTGACAACATAGCAACATATTTCATTCCAATATATATCACTCTGAATGGAGAGAGGAATAGGAAAGAAGGGACAAATACATGAGCAGTTACTCAGCTGTAGGTTGGTCTTTGGTGTGATGCTGATACCAAAAACAAAGACTTACAAATTAAGAGAAAAGAAACCCTTTGTCACTCACTCTTTTCTAGACCTTCTCAGCTGAAACAAACCCAATAAAACTACTTTTGGAATTAAGTCTATATTTTATGTAATATATTTATGTTAAAATGGTTCACAAGGAAGCAGAACTTGAATACAAAATGTAATGCTGAATCCCTGAATCTCATGGTTCCTGTTTATGTGATTCAACATCGTATTTTGTATGAAGCTTCTACATGGTCATCTGATGCCTTGCTATTCAAAGTGTGGTCAGTGGGCCAGCGAGAGCGGGCCTCGCCTGGGAGCATTAGCAATGCAACCTCTTAGGAAACAAGATCCCCAGATGCCTCACGTGCACAGTATGCTTTGGGAACCAGTGATCTGGTGTAGTCTTCCCCACAATAGAAGAATCTTCTATGAGAATCCTGGCAGATGTAGGTAACTTACCCTCTGTCTGCACACCTCCAATGGAAGGGAAATCTCAGGTTCTACCTTACAATGGTTGTAAGACAATGATTCCTTACAACCGTTGTAAGACAATTAATTCTATTCAGCGATCCTTGTCCAGCCCTCTGGAGAGACACAATTTATACCTAATGCCTTTTCTGTTTTGGGCTTTATACACTACCTTGTATAGCACCCCTATCACATGGCTGCTACTAGATGTCTTGTAAAATTTTAATCAGGGAACTCCCCACTAGAGGCCCTCCCTCTTTCTAGTAGGAAGTGTTCCCTAGTAGAAGAAATCTGACTCTGTCCTAAATCCCCCAGCCCTAGTATCCCCCTTAGGACCAGAAAGAACAAGTAGGGTCCGTCCTCTATGACAGACCTTCTTCTCTTCGAGGGATAACCATATTCTCCAAGCCTTCTCTCCCCAGCACGACACGGTTGGGGCCTTTTCACTATCGTGGACACTTTACTCTCAAAGAGCACCGTGCTTAGTGTGCGAATGCAGTGTCCCAGTGTGGCTTGATCAGCACAAAGTGGAGCAGAACCATCACGTTTTCTTTTTAGATAATGATTCACTATTAATCCGGCTTAAGGGATTAATACCTGCTTTGAAAGAGCCCACTATGAATATGAAAGTCGTTCACACTAATAAACAAGTAATTTCACACCCATGTGGGCATGTTGGAGAGTACTTCTGAAAGTTCACACTAACTGAGAGAATAGGACCAAAGCAGCAGCAGGAGTACTTAACCAACAGCATTCACCTAGATGTCAGTCGTTAAAACAGCTTCTCCCTCTGCACTATTCCATGGCGAACCTCTTCTAAAATGACACTGCCTTTTAAACACTTTCCATTTCTCTCTATATTATTGTGAGTACTGTTTTTCTGCTCCCATCCACTTCTGCTGTTACAGATGCCTCCCTTCCCTCTCTCTGCACCCTTTAAGAGCAGACACGTGGCCCTGAATGAGCCAGAGTTCTTCCCCAGGATTCTTCTAACTGAGAGGGGGCAGGGGAGAGGTGTCTTTCCCCTCTGGTCAAAGCTGGTGGCTACAGCTGCAGCCCCACGAGGAAAGCTGATCTGAAAAAATAAAGCCAATACACACTGAGCCAGAAAGAGTCCTTGACAGTGTTCAAATTCCTGGACCGAGTCACGTGTGAGACTGCCTCCATTCCAGCCCTAGCCCTTTACCTGCCTTTTCCCCGTTTAAAGCCATCTGAGTGGGGTTCAGGACACTTGTGGCCAGCAAAGGGTCTTCTCCTTTCCTTATCCTTTCCTTACCTTCTATCTGGGATGTGATCTCTGCTAAAATAGAGAAAAAAGACTTTTGGCCGAGCTGCGCAGCTTGCGGGATCTTAGTTCTCCATCCAGGGATCGAACCCCGGGGGCCTGGCAGTGAGAGCACCGAGTCCTAACCACTGGACCGCCAGGGAATTCCCAAGAAAAAGGATGTCTGAGTATAATATCACACCAGAATTATGCTATGAGAAGTGGTCAATATTAGCAAGAGAAAAATTGTTTTATAGTTACTTCAAATTGAAGAACCCAAAGGACTGAAGGCCTCTTCTGGAGTAGAAATTGGATGGAAATGCATGGATTTCTGACTGGGGGCAGAGCAGAAAGGGGAGGAGGGATGTGGAAGGGAGACCACAGAGATTCACTAAAGAACTCAGAGATAATCTGAGAGGTAAAAGAAATAACTATTTTCACCATCCTCTGGATTGGCTAACAGTAAGATACTCTTCCTGAACTGTATAGTCATATCTTTCTTAACATGAGTGACAGAACTAAGGGTGTATAAACTTCCAGCCAGCCTAAAGAGTACTGTGTGGTACAAACGTGACGAGGAAGAAAGGAAAGAGGCAAACAGAGAAACGTCCACCGCTGGCCGACGCTGGTCTCGCCCTCTGGCTCCGTGGGGCCTGCTGTTGCCTCCCCTCCCCCACACTCTCACCACCTGGACAGACTCAGTGAGGCACGCTTCTGCGGAGAGAGAACCACCTCAGGTTGTCAGTGAAGGTGCAGAGCAAGACCCCTCCACACACCATGGACAACGTTACCAGAGTACAGAGAAGTGCTCACGCCAGCAGGCCACTGGCACCTGGCCTGTGGCTCACACCGCCTCCCCAGCACCCCTAACTCCAAAAGGTTCAAGTCTCTGACCCCTCTTGGGCATCTGTGCACAGGTAAGAGACTCTGGTCCATCCTGTGGGGCTCAAAGGACATGGATTAGCAAGAGAAATAGAACTGCACAAAATGCCCAGCCCTGTGGCATGAGGACCATCCTGCCCTTTTTCCCTCCTAGAGACGTTTTTTCTGCCCCTAAAGGAGCTTCAGAACAAGAGGAAGAATCTGCATAGATGCAACTTCACTAAGCAGCCAAAGGCCTTACATTAAGTTCCACACAACTGCACATATTTTAAAATCATTTGCTAGAATACCTCCACTTCAATGATGTCATCCAGTGACCCCAACAAAAGAAGTATTTCAATGTCTTGAACTTTGCAATCAAGCAACATGTTATGTTTCTCTAACCGCTTCTGTTCCAGAGAAGTTTGAAGGATTACAACTTTTTTTCGCCATTTTCCCACTTCCCTGTAAATACACAGATATGAAAAAGTGATTATATTTTACTCATTATGTAAAGTTGCACCAAGGAAGAAAAACATGTTATAAACTTACATGAAAAAAAAAAAGACTTTTTCTTATGAGTGCTGTTAAGTTGCAGAGTTAGCCCATGGATGCTTGTAATTTAAACTTTAACACTCCTGATAAAGGCCATGAATATAATTATTTAATCCAAGGGAGGATTTTCAATAATAAACATTATTACTTTAATCAGGCTAGCACCAATACAGTGCTTTCCTAGTTACCTTATTTTTGTTTTAATTAATTAATTATTTTTGGCTGGGTTGGGTCTTTGTCCCTGCACGCGGGCTTTCTCTAGTTGTGGCAAGCAGGGGCTACTCTTTGTGGCAGTGCGCAGGCTTCTCACTGCGGTGGCTTCTCTTGTTGCAGAGCACAGGCTCTAGGCACGCGGGCTTCAGTAATTGTGGCACGTGGGCTCAGTAGTTGTGGCTCGTGGGCTCTAGAGCGCAGGCCCAGTAGTTGCAGCACGCGGGCTCAGTAGCTGTGGCTCGCGGACTCTAGAGCGCAGGCTCAGCAGTTGTGGTACGCGGGTTTAGTTGCTCCGCAGCATGTGGGATCTTCCCAGACCAGGGATAGAACTCGTGTCCCCTGCATTGGCAGGCGGATTCTTAACCACTGCGCCACCAGGGAAGCCCCACTTACCTTATTTTTAAATCTGTACAATTTTTCAAGCTGCATTTCTCTTTCAGTATAATTTCTACATTTTAGAACATCAAACCAAGAGAAAGAGTCTCTTAGCAAGAGAAATGTCTTACCAGTTAAGTCATTATGCACCTGACAGTCTCAACTTTTTTTACTGCCACCACTAATGTAATGCCTTCTATCTTAATGAGGACTTGGGAGTTTTACCAGTTGAAACAAGGTGGAACTTTAAAGAGGATCCAGAAGAAGGACCAGAAATAAAATTAAATAAATTAAGAATTATATGGCTTTTAAAAATCTGATGACAGAGATGTGGTTCTGTTTAAACTAAATACGAGTTAAAAAAAAATCAAGAGTAAATGAACTTACTTCCACTCAAAAATTTTAGACAAAGAATTTTCTGGCTGTATCTTGAAATACTAAAGGTCTTTGAACATTGTGGGAAATTGTGAAATGCCAAGAGGTTGAGCAAAAACAGAGCTCATTTCATCTGATCACTTATGTTTGTGTCAGTCACACAGGAAAGCAGATGTCACTGTGGTGCAACAAGCCAGCTGACTCCAAGTGTTATTGGTCATCATCATGGCAAACATACCTGCTTATTGTGTAACAGGTACTGTTCTAAGTACCATATGAACACTCACTTATTTAATCCTTACAACTATTCTACGAGGTAGGCACTATTATTATCCCCATTTTACTGATGAGAAAACGAAGGCACAGTAACTAAGCGGCAAAACTGGGGCATGGAACCATGCAGTGTAGTTCTAGATTCTGCGCCTCACCTGCTATGCTTTGTCACACAGACAGACTAGCAGGAGACTCCCCAACAGGAAGGTACTGGTGTCAAGGGGATTTAGGGAAAGGAACTCTTTATATAGGTCCATGTTTTCACCCACCAAAAGGAACTGTTCACTCTAAACAATAACCACCTCTCTTGGTTTTCCCCAAACTGCAATGCTTGACAGGTGTGATGTGGGACCAAAAGCAACAAAGGGTGTATATTCAAATAATAAGACTTCCTATAATAAAATTCAAATTGATGGTAAACATCTTTTAAACTCTGATAAACTTCTTAGTCACCTATCAACTGCCAAAAACTTCTTCCGTTCCTCTTCAATTTGAGCTTGGACTTTCTCAGTGTTGGTATTCTGAGTGACAACCATGTCCTTAAGTTGCTGCCGTTTCTCCATGAGTTCATCCACAATTTTCAGACAATTTTCTTCAGCCTGAATGGAGATGATTTACACTGTAGATTTACCATCTTCTACATTAATAAGGTCAACAGATCATTTTATTATTAATACAACAAAACCAGCCATTCCAAGGTAAACCCCTATCCTGTAGGCTGCCTGAACCTCTACCACAGAACGTGACCCACCCTTGTTTACACTTCCGGGTAATCACTACCTACCTTTCTCTTTCACTTTGGATTCATTTCTCAGCTTGCTGCCGTCTGACTTCTGTTTCCACTGTCCAGTGAAAATGTCCTTGCTACCATGACCTCTTAATTGGCAATTTTCCAGATTTTGACCTCTTGAAAATTGCCATTTTCCAGACTTTACCTTTTCGACAACTTTCCTCACTTCCTTCTCCCTCCCTCTCTGGGGCTTCTGTAACACCACCCCTTCTGGCCTCTTCATAACCTATGTGGCCTCTCCTTCCAGAACTCCATCCTCGCCCCACTGCTCTTCACTGCCTTCCTCTCTGGTTGGAGCCTCACCCACTCACATATGGATTCAATTTACTCCCCTAAACCGGCCTAGACTTCTGTTATCTACGTCCTCTCTAACTACCTGCTGGAAATTGCTATTTAGATGTCACACAGGGAAGTCATGCTCCACAGGTCCAGAATTTTCTCTCCTTAATCTCTCCTCCTATCCACCAAGTTAGAATTCAGGACTCACCGTGTCACACCCCTCCCAACATCTAATAATTCATGAAGCTGTGTGGACTGTACTTCAAGTATTTCTCAAATGTGTACCCTGCCCCCACCTTCTATCACTATTAGAATTTTTCAGGAACTCAACGAATGTTTAATCATGGAAGATAGTCATCATTTCAATGACTTCAGCCACCCATCATTAATTACCTTCTTTAGGTTATCGATGTCTTCACTACCTTTCTGGACAGTTTCTTTTAATGTGTTAATCTTATTCAGTTTTTTCTTCAGCTGATTGCGACTATATTCAAGTTGAACATTAAGCCGAGTATTTTGTTTCTCAAATTCTAATCTAGTATAATAAAGTCAAGCATTACAAGTGGTAAACAGAGTCCTTCAATTATTTTTTAAACTCTTTTTTAGTTTTTATTATGGAAAATTTCAAACAAATACAAACATAAAGGGAATACTATAATGAATTCCCATATAGCTGTCACCCAACTCTAATAAGTATCAATTCATGGTCAATCTTGTTTTATCTATAATCCCACTCATCACTCCTTCCCACCACTGGATTATCTAAAGTAAATTTCAGACATCTTATAATTTCATCTGTAAATATTTTAACATGTATCTCCAAAAGTGAAGTGATTTTTAATACATAACCATAAACTACTATAGGTAGAAATGATAATAACATCTTTAATATCAAAATGCTATCACTGCCAAATTTCCTGGGTCTCATTAATTAAAAAAAAACTGCATCAGGATTCATACACTGCATATGAATATGTTTCTTAAATCCTTTAAAATCTATAGTTTCCTTCCCTTATCTTTCTCTTTAAGTAACAATTCATATGTTTATTCTTATTTAATTAGCCAATCAGTCTTTTCAAATAGCTATTCATTCACAAACTCCAAACTTGGGAATTTAAGAACATGTTCCTTTCTGATGTACTTTCCTACTTTGCTAGCTTCATAAAGTCCCCACAAAGAATTCCAGCATCAAAAAGACAGTCTCTTCAACAAGTGATGCTGGGAAAACTGGACAGCTACATGTAAAAGAATGAAATTAGAACATTCTCTAACACTATATACAAAAATAAACTCAAAATGGATTAAAGGCCTAAATGTAAGACCAGAAACCATAAAACTCCTAGAGAAAAACATAGGCAGAACACTCTTTGACATAAATTGTAGCAATATTTTTTTGGATCTGTCTCCTAAAGCAAAGGGAAGAAAAGCAAAAATAAACAAGTGGGACCTAGTTAAACTTGAAAGCTTTCGCACAGCAAAGGAAACCACTGACAAAAGGAAAAGACAACCTACTGAATGTGAGAAAATATCTGCAAATGATATGGCTGATAAGAGGTTAATATCCAAAACATCCAAACAGCTCATACAACTCAACATCAAACAAACAACAAGATTAAAAAATTGGCAGAAGATCTGAATAGACATTTTCCCAAAGAGGAAATGCAGGTGGCCGACAAATACATGCAAAGATGCGCGACACTGCTAATCAACAGGGCAATGCAAATCAAACCCACAGTGAGATGTCACCTCACACCTGTCAGAACGGCTATCATTAAAAAGAACACAAATAGCAAATGTTGGCAAGGATGTGGAGAAAAGGGAACCCTTGTACACTGTTGGTGGGAATGTAAATTGGTGTAGCCATGGTGGAAAATAATATGGAGATTTCTCAAAAAAAGAACTAAAAATAGAACTACCATATGACCCAGCAATTCCACTTCTGGGTATAAATCTGAAAAAACAAAAACTCTAATTCGAAAAGATACATGCACCCCAGTGTTCATAGCAGCATTATTTACAATTGCCAAGATATGGAAGCAAACGAAGTGTCCATCAACAAATGAATGGATAAAGAAGATGTGGTTTATATATACAATGGAATATTACTCAGCCATAAAACAGAACAAAATTTTGCCATTTGCAACAACATGGATGGACTTGGAGGGTATTATGCTAAGTGAAATAAGTCAGACAGAAAAAGACAAATAGTGTATAATATCACTTATGTGTGGAATCTAAAAAATACAACCAACTAGTGAATATAACAAAAAAGAAGCAGACTCATAGATATAGAGAAGAAACTGGTAGTTACCAGTGGGGAGAGGAAAGGGGGGAGGAGCAATATAGGGGGAGGGGACTGAGAGGTGCAAATTAGTAGTTATAAAATAAGCTACAAGGATATATTGTATAACACAGGGAATACAGCCAATATTTTATAAAAACTACAAATGCAGTATAACCTTTAAAAATTATGAATCACTATATTATATACCTATAACATATAATATTGTACATCAACTATAACTCAATAAAAAAGCCGTATCTCTAAAAAAAAGAATTTCAATATCAACTGTAGCTCATACTTTCTCCACCCACTCTCCCTCACATAGCCTGCTAATAGAATCATTCATTTAAGAAACATTTTAAAGCACTAATTGTATCAGATACTGTGCTAAATACTAGTAATACAAAGGCAACAACAGTAATGATAAAAACAAAGAGTCATATTTAATGAGAGGTTACTATATGCCAGACACCGTTATAAATGCTTTTACATGAATTAACTCACTTCAGTTATATGACTCTCTGAAGTTGGTAATACCACTATCCCTACTTAACAGTTGGGGAGACCAAGGCACAGAGAGTTAAGTATCTTGCCCAAGGCTACCCACTTAGGAAGTGCTGGAGCCAGGCATGACACACTCAGGCAAGGGCCAAAGAATCCCTGCTCTTAATCACTGACCATGCTGCTTGTACGAGTGGTTAAGAACAAACCCTTCAGGGGTTTATTTCTGCTGCAGGAGGCAGACGCACAGGCTGTGTACGAGTGGAACACTTCTTCACTTGGCTCCAGGATACCACTTTGGCTTTCCTCTCCCCTCACTGGCTGCTCCTTTAATAGTTCCTTCTTAACTCCTCAACTTGCTTACATAGCCTAGGATCTCTTCTCTCTTCTATCTACATTCATTCCCTTGGTGATCTTATCCAGTCACATGACTTTGAGTACCATCTGTATACTGACAATCCCCAAATTTATATTTCCAGCCTGGACCTCTCCCATGAATTCCTAACTTGTATATTCAACTGTCTACTCTACTACACCTTCAATTGGATGTCACAGGCACCTCAAACTTAATACCTGGGATACATAATGGATAAGCTACTGTAAGTAATAAGAGGCATTAGCAAAGTTATCAGATGTTAGATAATTTAAAATTTGATACCATTTTTCTAAACCAGTAGAAGGCAACTAGGAAAATATCATAAAAATAGATACTAGTCATAAGAGGAAAAAAACTATAAAATATCTAGAAATTAAGAACACATAAGATCTTTATGGAAAAAACTTTAAAATTTTAATAAAGGATAGAGATGATTAGAATAAATGAAGATATATTCTATGTTCTTAGATGAGAGGACTTAATATTTTGAAGATGATCTCCCCAAATAAATCTATAAATCCAATGCAATCTGAATCAGAGTTCCAGTTGTATTTTTATGATTGATTGGCAGAACTCCTTAGCAAGAAACTATATTGAAGTTCAAGCAGACTACAGAACAAGGAATATGACAGGGATAAAAAGGGGCATTTTATAAAGATAAAGGGATTAATTCAGCAAAAAGACATAATGATCCCAAATATATATGCACCTAATCACAAGGCTTTAAAATACATGAAGTATAAACTGACAGAACTGGAAGAAGAGAATGAGAGATCCAAAAGTACTTAGAAATTTCAACACTCCTCTCTTAGGAAATGCTAGACCAACTAGACAGAGAATCAGTAAGTACACAGAAGACCTAGCAACACCAATCAACTTGACCTAAGCGCCACTCAGAAAACACTCCACCCAAAAGCACAATGCATATTCATTCCAAGTGTACATGAAACATTTACTAAGATACAATACATGCCATGCTATCAAATAAGTCTCAATCAATTTAAAAGGATTTAAATAATGCAAAATATATTCCTTACCACAATGGAATTATTAAAATATAAATCAGTACCAGAAACATATCTAAATCCTCCCCCCACCACAACAATTTCTGTTAAATTAAATAACACTTCTAAACACCCCATAGGTCACAGAAAGAAATCACAAAGAATATTAGAAAATACCTTGAATGGAATGAAAATGAAATAAAACATACCAGAAGCAGTGGGATGCAGCTTAAGCGGTACTTAGAGGGAAATAAACAGCTTACATGAAAAGAAGAAAAGTGTAAAATAAATAAAGCAAGCTTCTACCTTAAAAAGCAAGAAAAAGAAGAGTAAATTAAACCCAAAATAAGTAGAAGGAAGGAAACAATGTAATTAAGAACAGAAATCAACAACACAGAAACAGATAAACCATAGAGAAAACCAATGAAGCCAAGAGCTGGTCTTAGAAAGGATCCAAGGATCCAAAGGACCTCTAGCTAGACATCAAGAAGAAAAAAGACAAGACAAACTAGCAATATCAGGAATGAAAGAAGGCACATCAGTACAGATCCTACATAAATTGAAAAGAATAAAAAGGAAATATTAATAACTTTGTTAATAAATTTGATAACTCACATGAAATGCACAAATATTCCTTCCAACACACAAACTACCAAAACTCACTCAAGAAAAAAAGATATCCTGAATAGCCCTGTATCTAATAAGGAAACTGAATTAGTAATTTAAAAATCTTCCCATAAAGAAAGGTGGGTAGCCCAAGTGGCTTCACCTGAAAAATTTACCAAACTTTTAGGAAAGAAATAATATAAAAACTCTCCATGAGAAAACTCCATTTTATGAGTCTGGCATTACCCTGATACAAAAAAGTGACAAAGACATCTCAAGAAAAGAAAACTATAGGGTAATACTCTCATGAATATAGATACAAAAATCCTTAACAAAATTTTAGCAAATCAATCCAAAATATTTGAAAAGGATACTACAGCATGACCCAGTGGGCTTCACCCAAGGTACGCTAAGTTGGTTTAACATGCTAAAATCAATCAATGTAATTCACCATATTAATAAGCTACCCCCCCAAAATAAAACCCAACCATACAATTATCCCAAAAGATAGCAGAGAAAGTATTTGACAAAATTCAACACTCATTCACGATAAAAAATTTCAGCAAACTAGAAACAGAAGGGAACATCCTCAATCTGCTAAAGGGCACCTTAAAGTTAATATCATACCTAAACGTTAAAGACTTAATGCTTTGCCCCTAAGACTGGGAATAAGGCAGGATGTCCACTCTCACCACTTTTACTCAGTACTGTACTGGAGGGCCTTGCTCGTGCAATAGGACAAGAAAATAGAAGGCATACTAATTGGAAAGGAACATATAAACATGTATGTGTATGTATATTTTCCCCCTTATTGTCATGTCTTCTCATTTTCTTCAAGATGCTTTTGCCATGCAAAAATTGTTTTTAAATTTCTATACATTTGCAGTTTATCAACCTTTTCTTTTATGGCTTCTGGGGTCTGTCATACTGAAAGATCTTCCCTAATCTGAGATTATTTTTTTAAATTTTCTTATGACTTATTCTAGTAATATTTTTATGCTTTCATTTTACTTACATTAAAATATTTGATTCAGCTGGAATTAAATCTGAGTCTAAGGAATGATGTAGGGATCCAAGCAGGTTTTTTTCCAGGATGCTAACAAATGTATTCCAACTGAGTTACTGAAAAGTATATCTTTTCTCCACTGATGAAATGCACCTTTATTTTAAATCAAATTTCCCTTACAGATCTGAGTATATTTCTGGACTCTGTTTGTGAGCCAGTACCTCAAGATTTAATTAAGATAGCTTTATACTATGTTTTAAAATCTGGGAGTTCTAGTCCTTTCTCATATTTTTCTTAACTAGTTCTGAATGTGAACTCTAGAATCACCTTATCCAGTTAAAAAAAATCTTGTCCATACATGTATTGAGATGATATTTAAAGTACACTATAGATTAAATTAGGGAATACCAACTTCTTTACAACATTGAGTCTTCCTATGAAAGAACTAGTTTGCCTTTCCTTTTAATTAACATTTCTGTATATAATTCTCAGTCTTGTTTGAAGGTTTCTTTATATATTGCTTTCACATCTTAGTTTATTTCTAAGTAGCAAGTATTTTACCTTTTTCCTCTCTACTATAATTGGGATATTTCCACCTAATATATTGTCTCCCTGGTAGTTTGTTTATAGAAAGGCTACACAATTTCATCCATATATGGATATTTACAGAAAACTAAATAAATTTTAATAACCACTGTGTAATTATTTCCCCATTCTCTTATTTTGTATATTTGTGCTTCCTCTCTTTAAAAAATTGTGGAATAAAAGAATTAGATCTCTTTATTAAAATAGGAATGATTACTAGCTATTTCTCGACAAACTGAAATGAAGACTACCTCAGGCAAATTCCTTTAAATTATGAAATAATAGTTACATTTATATATAAGTAACTGCTTACCAACATCTTTTAATAAAAATACCTTTTTTGATCAATTTCTTGTTGCCGTTTAACATGTCTGTTCTCAAATTCACGAATATTTTCTACACCAATTTCTTCACAGAAGTGTTGAAAAATATCATCTTCAACCTTTTAAATTATTTTAAACCAAGTGGTTTAATAATTAATTTTAAGAAAATACATAGACAATGCTTAAATCTACGTTTTTCCCACCAAGATTTTCCTGGATTAGGCCAAAGACTAATCCCAACAAGCATGACTGTACTCTGAAAAGTCAGTGCTTTCTCTTTCTTTAACTCCATAAACTACACTTACCTATTTTCAAATTTCTTATTCTGAAAACTAAGTAAGAAAGCTCATAGCTGGCCTTTTAAGTGTTTTGCCCCTATGAAGTGTTTAATACAAAATCGGAAGTATTTCATTCACCAAAATATAACATTCTACATAAATACATAAAATATTCTTTATATTTGAGTAATACTTTATATTTGAGTAATACTCTTTATATTTGAGTCTTAAGCAGTGTAAAACCAAGAGGACTGAAGCATAGAATTAAGACTCAAAACACTTGGAAAAACTAGAATGAGCCATATCTAACAAAATAACATTTAACATTAATATTTTTAAAGCCCTGCATTTATGTACTATTATAGGATAAGAGAGACTTGTTTTAACAACAGGACATGTTTAAAAACTTTCAGATTTCAGTTTAATATAAATTAAATATGAAAGTGATATGACTGACACAACAGTAAGCTATAAATTGTATAAGTAGATAATCCAAGCCATGGAAAGTTATAGTTCTATGTGCAGAGTTCCAGGGTACTCTGAACTGGTCAGATAGTATTTTTACATTATTTTTTGTTCTGGGCATTGACAAATAACAGAGTACCCAAAGGCTGGTTACCAGAATTGGTCTTAGAGCCATAGTAAATGTAAATAACTAGGGAATTAGGGGTATTTAACCTGGAAAAGAGATAATTAAGGGGCAACATAAGTGTAGTTTCAAATCAAGTGGTAAAAGGCAGAACCAGAGGCAATGGGTGAAAGTTATTGAGTGATGGTGTGACAAACAACTTTTTAAGGATCAGAGATAAGCAACAGCAGAATGAATTAAACCAGAAAGTGTCTGTCACTTTATAAGCAGAGGATAGATGATCATATCTTTGGTGCCCCGGAGCCAAGCAACTGTGCCTGGCATATAATAAATGTTCAAGAAAAAATTACTGAGTGAATACGCAACCTTAAAAGATGACACAAATGACAAAGTTCTTTCCTTCTTGGTGTTAAGGGCAGTGAGAGAAAGAAAGTGGCTGCAAATTTTACAATGGACAAGGAGAGGCTGGAGAGCTGAAGAGAATAACAATGTATACTACTAGTCATTTTCTCTTGAGATTAGCAATAGTGGTTCTCAAAAAAACACAAGGAAATTAATTTGGCAAACCAATAGAACTTAGCATTTATCAAACTTTGCTTTAGCACATATTGAAGAAGCCCTAAATTTGGTATCTGGTCTAGAGCTATATTCCACATGCCATTTAGTAGTAATATATCATTCATAACCTTATGTATCTTTCCTTCAAATTCCTCAATTCTTCGTTGCCGTTCTTTGATTCCTTCACTCAACATAGTACATTGAGACTCAATATTTAGCAATTCACTTTGTAGCTGAGATTGTTCCTGATTACAAAAGAGAAAAAAATGTCTTTTTAACATGGCCATTTTAGCTTTATATAGTGAAGCCAAAAACATGATAGGTATCTTTCAGAATAAAAAGGGAATCTGTGAGATAAGGTAAATTCAGGTACAACTGGATAACAACATTAACAACCATAAAAATAAAGTAACTTAAAGAACTATAATATACCTCAATCATGGGGAAAAGTATAAAAACTACATGGTGTTTTATAAATGTAATTCCTGAAATTCTATGTCCTGGTTCTAATTTCCATCAAATTTTATGTAAGTCTATGTTACCTGGTAAAAAGCAGCAAGGTGCTTCTTTTTGATTATTTCTAGTTCACTTTGCGAATATTTGAGTCGTGTATGAGTTCCTTGTACTAGAGTCTGTATTTGTTTCAAATCTGCTTCCTTGCGAAGTGTCTTCATTAAATCCTAAAAAGGAAGGGAAATATAAAAATATTTTATAACAGACAACACTTTTACTTTTCACAGTGCTTTCATATGTCATAATTCACTGCTTTTTACATATAACCGCGTCCACACTCCACCTGCCCTTCTTCTGATACTGGGCAATTAAGTACGTAAGTCATCTGGAGTAACCAAGATGCCATACAACATCCTCAAAAACCTAACTATCTTCCTAACAGGAAATGGGCATGAAAATGAGGAATGGGGAGTGCATGTTCCACCCAAGGCACAAAAATGGCATAAATGAGATCATATGATATGTGTTGCCTTGTTTTTAGTGCATCCTTGTCTTGCCTCATCCATTTCCTTCTCCCTTCACCCACCCTATTACTCAACCAAATTAACTCGCTAGTATATGTTCTTCTGTGTTTTTACTCCAAGTCCGTATATGAAAACATGTGCATACATACTCACCTATATATGTTGTTTTTTTCAGTCTTGTTTTACAAATTTGGAATCACATTAAACTTGCTTTTCTGCCTCCTGCTTTTCTCATTCAGTTACTCACAAAGGTCAACTGATAAAGCTCTAAATTCAGTCTTTTAATGACTGAACAAAATTATTTAATTCTTCTCGTAATGATGGGCATTCACTTGGTTTCCAGGTTTTTGCCAACACAAACAGAGCTGCAATAACATACTTGTATGTATACGCTTAAATATTGGTGTTTTTATTTCCATGCAATAGATTCCCCAGAGTGAGCTTAATGGGTCAAAGGTATTCATGTTTTATTATACTAGCTGGTACCAACTGCTTTCCCAAAGGCTACAATTCACATTTCTATAAATAACGTTATGAGTATGTGTTTCTTTACAACTCTACCAGCATATACATTTTTCCCAAGTCTTACTGATATGTCTGAAGTAACACTAATTTAATTTGTGTTCCCCTGAGTACTATATTCTATATTGAGCATTTTTTCATGTTTACTAGCCATATGGATTTCTTCTATGAACTGACTACTCTTATCCTTTGCCCAGATGTTTCTATCATGTCTTTTTCAAGTCATTTATAGAGTTCTTTGATACTGCAGAACCTATAGTCTTCATTTTAAACTTAAAAAAAAATGTATCCTCATTTAAAATATTTTTTAATTCAAGTTTTCAATCTATCTGGAATTTATTTTTATATGTCGTATTATGGGGCACAAAATTACTTTCCCTAGATGTGCCAATACCATTTACTAAATAACCTTTTCCCACCAAACTAAAACATCATTTTAGTTGTATATTAAATTATCACATATACTGGGCCCTATTTCTGAAGTCCTTATTCTTTTTCATTAATCTGCCCATTCCTATGCCAATACTACCTCAGCTTGGTTACAATGGCTTTTCATAGTATTCTGTATGCTGGTAACATACAGAATACTACCACAAATTCTACCACACTCTCTTTTGTTATACCTATTTTTTGACTAGTCTCAGGAAATTCTTCATTTGTAAGAATCAGAGGATCATTTTATCAAATAAAAAATTCTTGGCTTTATATATATATATATATATATTTTTTTTAACTGCATTTTGTCTTTGGTGCTGCGTGGGCTTTTCTCTAGTTGCGCGAGCAGGGGCTAATCTTTGTTGCGGTGTGCAGGCTTCTCATTGCAGTGGCTTCTCTTGTTGCGGAGCGCAGGCTCAGCAGTTGTGGCGCACGGGCTTATTTGCTCCACGGCATGTGGATCTTCCTGGGCCAAGGATCGAACCCCTGTCCCCTGCATTGGCAGGCCAGGGAAGTCCTCTTGGTAAGTTTTAAAAATTTTTTTAATTTATTTATTGATTGATTTTTGGCCGCGTTGGGTCTTCGTTGCTATGCCTGGGCTTTCTCTAGTTGCGGCAAGCAGGGGCTACACTTCGTTGCGGTGTGTGGGCTTCTTATTGCTGTGGCTTCTCTTGTTGCAGAGCACAGGCTTTAGGCGCGTGGGCTTCAGTAGTTGCAGCATGTGGGCTCTGTAGTTGTGGCTCACCTTCGCGGTGCGCGGGCCTCTCACTATTGCGGCCTCTCTTGTTGCGGAGCACAGGCTCCAGACGCACAGGCTCAGCAATTGTGGCTCACGGGCCTAGTTGCTCCGCGGCATGTGGGATCCTCCCAGACCAGGGATAGAACCTGTGTCCCCTGCATTGGCAGGCAGATTCTCAACCACTGCGCCACCAGGGAAGCCCTCTTGGTAATATTTTAATTGAACTTGCATTCAAGTTATATTAATTGGAGGACTTCTAACCCAAGAATATAGCGTGTCCTTCCTTTCAGTTGTTTTGTCCTTCAATAAGATTTATTTTTCTAATAGTTACTGTGCCTTTATACTTATCTTTATTCCTATTGTGAGCAGGAATTCCTATTCCTATTATTCCCTTTTTAGATGCTTTTTGATAGTACAGAGAAAAACTACACAGTTTTATTTATATAGCCCTTCCATTATCTTATTAAATCTAGTAGTTTTTAAACTACAGTCTTATTATCAGCAAAAAGTCAATTTTTCTCTTTTCAAAAATTTATACAAATTATTTCATTTTGTGACTAACTATATTTAATATAACTTCTAAGATCATGTTAAATAATAACAGTGATAGCCCATATCTCTACTTCCTGATTTTAACTAAAACAGTTTTCATGTTTTACCATTTAGCAATTATTTCTGTTAGTTTTGGGTAAGAGCTATTTTTTATTTTATTGAAGTGATTTCCACCAATTACTCTTCTACTTAGAACTTTAATTAGGACTAGCTGCTGAATTTTATCAAATGCCTTTTTATGTATGATCATATGATTTTTCTCCTGCCTTTAATTTGTTAATGTAATGGATTATGTTGATCGATCACTTAATACTGAAATACCCATGTATTCTTAGAACAAATTCCATTCAGCAGACGTATTTTTCTTTTACTACATTGCTAAATTCTCTATAGTAATATTTAATTTAGAAATTACATATTTATACTCACAAGGGAAGCCAGTCTTTAGTTTTATTTTTTGTAGTATCTTTATAATATTTGATATTAAAGTTATACTGGGGCTTCCCTGGTGGCGCAGTGGTTAAGAATCCGCGGGCCAATGCGGGGGGACACAGGTTCAAGCCCTGGTCCGGGAAGATCCCATATGCTGTGGAGCAACTAAGCCCATGTGCCACAACTACTGAGTGTGCACTCTAGAGCCTGCGAGCCACAACTACTGAGCCCATGCGCCACAGCTACTGAAGCCCGCGCACCTAGAGTCCCTGTTCCACAACAAGAGAAGCACCGCAATGAGAAGCCCACATACCGCAACAAAAGCGAAGAGTAGCCCCCGCTCGCCGCAACTAGAGAAGGCCCACATACATAACTACTGAGTGTGCACTCTAGAGCCTGCGAGCCACAACTACTGAGCCCATGCGCCACAGCTACTGAAGCCCGCGCACCTAGAGTCCCTGTTCCACAACAAGAGAAGCACCGCAATGAGAAGCCCACATACCGCAACAAAAGCGAAGAGTAGCCCCCGCTCGCTGCAACTAGAGAAGGCCCACATACGGCAATGAAGACCCAACGCAGCCAAAAGTAATAAATAAATAATAAATTTATATTTTAAAAAGTTATACTACCTTTAGTAAATAAACTGAGAAGTTTCCATCTTTTTCTATGATCTAGAATGGCTTATGTAACATTAGAATTATATTAGACAGAACTGAGCTATAAACCCATCTGGTCCCAGTCTTTTTCTTTTTTAATTGTGGCAAAATATACATAAAATTTACCATCTTTATCATTTTAAAGTGTACAGTTCAATAGTGTTTAAGCACATTTGCATTGCTGTGCAACCAATTTCCAGAACTCTTTTCACCTTGCAAAACTTAAAACTAGACCCACGAAACAACCCCCCATTCTAACCCCCCCAGGCCCTGGCAACCATCATTCTACTTTTCTGTCTCTATGAATGAGACTACTCTAGGTACCTCATATAAGTAGTAGAATCATACAATATTTGTCTTTTTGTGACTTGCTTATTTCACATAGCTAACATCTTCAAGAGTCATCCATTTTGTAGCACATGTTAGAATTTCCTCCCTTTTTAAGGCTGAATAATATTCCATTATATGTATAGACCATATTTTGTTTATCCACTCATCTGCTGATGAACACTTGGGTTGCTTCTACTTTTTGGCTATTGTGAATAATGCTGTTATAAACATGGCTGTACAGGTATTATTCCAGACCCTGCTTTCAATTCCTTGGGGTATATACCCAGAAGCAGAATTGCTGGATCATACAATAATTCTATTTTTAATTTCCTGAGTAGCCACCACACTCTTTTCCATAGCTGCTGCACTATTGTACATTCCTGGAGTCTTTTTTCAATGAGAGATCATTCAACTAACCATGGCTTAAAAAAATGTGTGGTTTTTTTTTTTTTTTCCTCACACAAAAGCAGTCTACAGTGACGCAGCTCCTCAACAATGGCGTCAACTTTCAGCTTCTTAATACAATGGTTTTTATACTCAAGCTTGCTATCTCTTGGTGCCAAACTGCTGATGCATCTCCAAGCCTCCTGAATGCGTTCCAGTCAGGAAGAAGAAAATGCAAAAGATAATACCAACATTCCCATTTATATCTCCAAAACTGCCACAGGGCCACCACTAGCTACAAGGAACGTTGGGAAATCAAGTTGCTTTAGTTTTTTATGATTCTACAATAGAGGCAAGCAAGGAAGGAAAAGGTTGTGGATAGGTACTGGGCCAACCAACTACACCACTGCCTGCCACTGCCTCATTTTTCAAATGTTCCACTTTTTTTCTGGTCGATCTTGGCAATTTATATTTTTCTGAACATCATCCTTACAGATTTTCAATTTTTTTTACTATATACTTATTTGCTTGTAAGATTCTCTTAAAATTATTTTAATTTTCTCATTCCTGATCTGTACATGATTACTTCTAACTTTTCTTCCCTTCATTAGAGTTGCAAAGAGTTTATCTATTTTATTAGTCTTTCAAAAGAACCAGCTTTAGATTCATTTTTCCCTTTTCTATTTGGAGTTTTCTATTTAGTTAATTGCAGCTTTAAAATTTTCCGTTATTGTTGTTTATTTTGTGGTGGTTCTAATTTCTTAAAGTAATAAATTCCCTTATATTTCATCTTTCTTCTTTAATAATGAAGGTATTTTCCTTTTGATATAGCTTTACTATATCTCAAAGGTTTTGTATTCACCATTTTCAAGACATTTTGTAACTTTCTTCTTGATTACTTGTTTGATCCCCAAACTATCTACAAGTACGTTTCTGAATTTTTATGTAGACAAAGATTTTTTGGGTCACTATTTCTATTTCATTAAATTATGATCAAGATGACGTATAAAAATCTCTACTTTAAGAAAAACGATTGAAGTTTCCATTGTGGACAAGCATATGATCAGTTTTTAGTGTTTCACAGTTATTTTAAATAATATCTCACATTTATTGAGCACTTATTGTTTTGTAAAGTTTACATTAACCTACTTAATCCTCTTAACAATGCTATGAAATAGGTACTATTATTATCCCCATTATTATTGATGAGAAAATTAAAGCATAAAAGCATTTAAGTAACTTACTCAGAGTCACACTGCTAATAAGTGTTAGAAATAGAATCTGGATTTAAGCTTATTGATTGTATTACCAATTCCTCTAAGTTACTGTTTTTGTCTACTAGATCTGTCTAGTTTTGAAAGACATACAGTGAAATGTTTCACTATAATTTCATTTTTATTAACTATCCTTGCTTTAAATATTTAGGTACTATGTGCTGCAAAGAGGTTTAAAATGGAAATCTTGTTTTTTAATATATAATGTCCTTCTTTATTCAATTCATTCAATAAATATTTATTGAAAGCTTACTATAGGTGAGGATTTTTAACCTTAAAGTTCACATTGTCTGATATTGTCACTCCTGTTCTTTTTTGTTTGCATTTGCCAGGTGTTCATCCCATAATTTTCAACATTCAATTTTAAGACAATTTCTTACAAATGACATTTAGCTGAGTTTTGTCTTATTTTAAGCTATGATGATCTTGGTCTTTTAATGGGAAACTTAAATCCACTCATGTTTACTGTAATAACTAATAAACAAAAATTTTATTTCCTCCATCTTACTTTTTATCTTTTATTCTTTTCATGCATTATTTTTGTTATTTGTTCCTGTGTTAGTGTACTTCTAAACACTCTAGTCCCGCCAAGATACAATCTTTAGAATATTCTTACCTCTTCATCTCCTCACAGATAAGACCTCTGGAACATATTTACTTCTGTCTCCATCTCTAGTTCCCAGGTTTTGCTGAGTTAGTTTAGCACTATTCATTTATTATAATTAGGTCTGTTCTAATCCATGTGTTGCTTAGAGTACTTTCTCTGGTATTTTTGTCACATGGAGTATGTGCATGACATTATCTCTGAATCTGCTTATCTGCAGATTCCTGAAAGGTAAATGATATCTTGGGATGTAGCCCTTTTCCCTCAGTTGCCTATAGCTTTTATTCCAGTCTCATCTAGTTTTGTAGTCGGATACGAGCTTGATTAAAAAAAAAAAAATACAAGGAATATTTTTTAAAGGGGGGTGGCGTATTTTCGTATTTTCGCCTTGCCTCTAAAACCTAGGACTTCTGTATTAATGTGTGCCTTTTCTCATTAAACCTACATGGAACTGCGTGTGTCCTTTCAATTGGTAAATTAAGGTGGATCCTCAGTTAGAGACATTTCTTCTTTTTTGTTTAATTATTTCCTCTCCTCTGTGCTCCCCTTCCTCTTTCTGAAACTTATTATTCTCTTAAAGTCTCTATTTTTCTCATGATTTCCCTAGCTTTGTGATTTTTCCCCCTCATTGAGATACTGTTCCACTTGGTCTTCCAGGTTATTAATTTGGTTCTCAATAATGGCAATCCCATCCCTCAATCCATCTACAGCATTCTATAGTTTAGAAATACATTTATTAGTGCCAGAAAGTCTTTTTTTGTGTGTGGGGACAGAGAGAGGGTTGACACTACATTGCATTTCCTTACTGCTACTTTTTTGTTCAAGTGTTGATGGCTCCTGGAACACCTCAAATGCATTTGTGCATTTCTTTCCCTACTGAGGATCAGGTCTGGGTATTAAGCTATCCTAAATGGCAGCTGCCCCACAAACAGTCTCTACACCCAAAGGTCAGCAATTACAACAGAAAACTGTCAGTGTCCCACTCTGAGACGGAGGGAAAGACGTCTCTCTGGTCTCTTTGGCCTCTCCCAAACTCAGGAATAGGGAGGCCACAACCTACTAATATTTAGCTTCATGGGGTTCAAGACTACGCATATTCACATGGGACAAATATTTAACCTCCCCCCAGGATTCCCCTATGTCCTGATTCTTCTCCCAGCACTCTTCAAACATCAACAGAAGCCCTGCATCAGCTTCTCCTGGTGGCCTCCCCCAGAACCCAAGACATCATTTGCACCCAACTCCCCACTAGGTTCAGGTGAGACACACAGGTAAAGAGCTTAGTATAAACATGGATAGGAAGCCAGATTCATTTCAAGTTGCCACCTTCCTAGAACTTTCTCTGTGCCTAGGCCTAAATTTGTAAAATCTTTAGAAGCTGAATATTTATTTATATATCTTACTTAGATCAAAACATAATTTACAGTCTTATGCTTACAGAGAAAGATTAAAATTAGCGGAGTAACCTTGCCAGAATATCTCCTTGAATCAAAAACTGGTCATTTGTATACACAAAAGAAGAAAGCTAAATAGGAAAAATAAATAATCTAAAAGCATTCTACTGACTTAGTATCTGTTAAAGTTGACATTTCAAGTAAGTGTGTGTGTGGGATTACAATATTCAACAAATGATACTTCGGAAGGAAGCATTATTGAATTTCTTTTGTCATTTTCAGAAAGAATAAGGTCTTTCTGAGCATGACACTGAAATCCAGAAATTATAAAAGATTAATAAATTTGGCTACATAAAGATTAAAAATACATGTGTGATAAAACAAGGTCAAATGTCAAACAGATACTGAATGGTAAAAAGGAATAAACTTTTGATACACACAATATGAATTTCAAAAGCATTAGGTTAAATGAAGAAAGCATAACACAAAAGACTACTTACTGTATGATTCCATTTATATGAAATTCTAAGTCAGAAAAAGCTACAATGATAGAAAGTAGATTGGGTTGCCAGGGTCCAGAGGGTCCAGGGGAGGGTAATGACTACAAAGGAGCCCAAAGGAATTTTGGAGGGTTATGGAAATGTGCTATATCATGATTTTGGTGGTGGTTACACGACTACATACATTTGTCAAAACTTATTGAATCATACACTTAAAATTGGTGACCATTATTGTATATAAATTACATTTCAATATAGCCGACAAAAAAAGTTGAATAGAGAATATATTTACGGGGCTTCCCTGGTGGTGCAGTGGTTGAGAGTCTGCCTGCCAATGCAGGGGACACAGGTTTGTGCCCTGGTCCGGGAGGATCCCACATGCCGTGGAGCGGTTGGGCCCGTGAGCCATGGCCGCTGGGCCTGCGCGTCCGGAGCCTGTGCTCCGCAACGGGAGAGACCACGACAGTGAGAGGCCCTTGTACCGCAAGAAAAAAAAAAAAAAAAAATGGGCAGAATATATTTACAACATGAAATATTGAAACATGAACATGAATATATTTACAACATACATGACTAAAGGGTAATTTATTTATAATACAAATAATTCTTAAAGTAGGTAATAAAATAACAAATACCTAATAGAAAAACATGCACAGGAAATAAATAAGAAGTTCACAGAAGAGGACTTCCCTAGTGGCGCAGTGGTTAAGAATCCACCTGCCAATGCCTGGGACATGGGTTCCACCCCTGGTCCGGGAAGATGCCACATGCCATGGAGCAACTAAGCCCAGGCGCCACAACTACTGAGCCTGCGCTCTAGAGCCCGCGAGCCACAACTACTGATCCCGTGTGCCACAACTACTGAAGCCCACGTGCCTAGATCCCGCGCTCTGGAACAAGAGAAGCCACTGCAGTGAGAAGCCTGCGCACTGCAATGAAGAGTAGCCCCCGCTCGCTGCAACTAGAGAAAGCCCGCACGCAGCAACGAAGACCCAACGTAGCCAAAAATAAATAAATAAACAAATATAAATTTATTTTTAAAAAAAGTTCACAGAAGAAAAAAATTACAAAGAACCAATAAATACATGAGTCAATGCTCAACCTCAGTTATAAGAATTGCATATTCAAACAATGAGATTATACTTTTTTCTTTACCAGATTGGCAAAGATTAAAATATTTGTTAGTATCTAGTGTTGCAATCTAGGAACATACACACTCTACTACAGGTTTCTTTTGATGGGAACTTAGCTGTATCTAGCAACATTTTAAATACACACATCCTTAGACCCAGAAATTCCACATGTAGGAAATCATCTTAGAGGTACAAGTAAAGATATAACAACAAACATTTATATAATGCTTAGATTTTTGCCAGGCATTGTTTCAAGTATTTTACCTGGAATATCTGACTTAATCTTTAAAATAACTCTACAAGGAAGGTCCTTTTATTATCCCCATTTTACAGATGGGAAATTAAGGTACAAAGGGGCAAGGTAAGTTGCCTAAGGTCATACTGCTGCTGGTAAGTGGCAGAGTCAGGATTCAAACTCAAGGCAGTGTGGCTATAGGATTTATACTCTTAGGCACTGTGTTATTTTCCCTCTCTAAAGAAAGTTTAATGCTGCATCATTTGTAATAGCAAAAACCAAATGTCCATTTTTAGACTCTGGTTAAATAAGCAAAATCTATATAATGAAACGCCAGGCAGGATTCATTAAAAATAAAGTGGTTCTCTATATGCTAAAATGAAAACATGTCCACGTTATGGTATTCAGTGAAAAAGCTTGCTGCAAATACCATCAATAGCAAAAGTCTATAATAAAACAAATCAGAAAAATAACACATATGCTTGCATACACAGAGTACGTTTCTGGAGATTATGTATCAAACTGTGTTTAACAAATACCACTGAGATGTAAGGATGGGTAAGGGAAAGATTTTTATTTTTTACTTTATTCCATTCTGCATAATTTGAATCTTTTAAACTATAGGCATGGTACTTTTATTACCCAAGAAATTAGCTTAAAAACACAATTACTCTACTTGGTATTCTACAATTTTTACAACATGGATTTACCTTTAATTCTTGGATTAGTTGAGTTCTCCTGTCTCTTAAATTCTTTAATTCTTTCTCATCCCAGCATCTAGCCTTGTATTTTAAGTCACTTGACCCTCCAGAGATGACTCCAGATTTTAAAAATAACGTTCCATCAAGAGCTACTGTCTGTAAAATTAAAAATATTTTACCTTGGAGAAATGTACATAAAGATAAAAACAGAACATAATATGACAACTTTCACAGCTGAGACTTTGTAGATGAGAAAAACTACTTACTGAACTCCACTAATAAGATAATTAGCTTATGAGGGACACCAGCCAACAAACTCAAATACAAAACCCTGTTTTGCTAAGGCCCAAACAATTCTAGGCAACAGATTAGCAGCAATTTAAAAATTTCAAAATAAAATTATATATTAGTTCTAAACATATTCAATATTGAGAAGAAAAAACCAGGAGTATTTGTATTTAATATCTCATAGTTTGTATTATATAATACTGTATTTTAAAGAATCTGACATCACATGTCAAAGACATACTAATGAAAACAGCCTTAGTTACTTTAGGATATCAAAAATATCACATTCTCTAAAATGAATATGAAACTGGGACCAAGAAAAAAACTTAAATGGAGTCAAAGGTATAAAATAGCTTCAAGTTTATAGTCCTATGAGTAACCATATGCTTTATAGAATAAATGAAAGCAATTCTCAGTGTTCTGCGAATGTTTCTAATTAATTAGTCAAAGCAGAGGAGACAGCTTGTGGAGGACTAAAACCACGTAATGTGAACTAATTTTTAAAAAAAGCTGACAGGAATCTCATTCATTCCTGCATTCAGTCAAACATTCTCTTTGTGGCTGCTGTGTTTGAAACATTCTATACTGGGGACTGGAGTGACCAAAAGGGAGTGAAATATGGTAGTGACCCTTAGGGAGCCATGCTGGTAGGAAAAAGAAACATATAAACATATCAGTACAATGTAAAGTATGAGACAATAAAAACATAGAGTAATCTGGAAGCTTAAAACTTGGGTGCTCCAACCCAGCCTGGAAGGTTCACAGAAGGCTTCCAGTGGAGTTGAAGGCTTTCACTGTATCTTATCAGAGGTACTAGTTAGAAGTAGATTAATTATATTTAACTGAAAACTTAGTTTATTTCTCTCTTGCAATTACAGAGGTAAACATTCCAGCGTATGTATGGTGGTTGCATAGTTAACAAAAAAAGACTCCTATAATATTGCTCTACCATCCTTAGTACTTGGATTACTCCTCAAGGGAGACAGGTTTCTTATTTTCTGGAAGGCCCTTGGGGCTCCCTCCCCTCCCAACGGTTAGCTTGGCAATGAGTTTTCTCATCAGGTCTGAACTTTGGAAGGACACTAGATCTCTACTGGATACCAACAGCCATGGCATGGAAACTGAACTCCTGTAGATAAGCTCTGGTTGGTCTGGAAAGCAGCTTCCTTGACCAGTAAGCCCACTGTTACGTGATCAGCTTACTCCTCCGACCTCCCCATAAAAATATAAAGTGGTATGGAGGCAGCTTCCCCCTCCTGGAACACTTTTAGCTCACGCTGTTTCTGCCTGGCCAAAGCCCACCTCTGTGGAATGAAAGCTGAGGAAATACACAGGCTCCACTGCTTCTCTGCTTTTAAGTTGTTCTAAATAAAGCTTACTTTACATCTACAGTGTGTCACTACTGATGTGTGTGTCAGTGTTTCTTTTATGACAATCTCAAGTCATTCTGTAGTCCAAGACGACTCCTAGAGCTCTAGCTATGTGTCTGTATTTCAAGAAAGAAGGGAAAGAATGAGGCTGGTAGACAGGGCAGATCACAGAGTTCTCAGTATGTCATCACAGGAAGAATGTGGATCAAATACAAATGAGGACTGATGGGGCTTGTGGAGGGGGCTGGGGGATTAGCACTGAACAGTCTAACAGCAAACAGGAGAGTGAAATGGTCAGATATGAACTTTAAGTACACCAATCTGGCAAGTATCTAGAAAATGGGGTGGTCCAAGTGAAGCCAGAGGTGATGGTATGAAATCAGCCAATACCTACAGTGAAGAAAAGGAAAAAGATTTGAGAAATATTTAGGTGGTATAAGCAGAAAACCTTGGGAATTGTAGAGGTTACAAGGAAATCCATGAGGAGAAAACAGAATTTCATTGGTTAGAATAGTGGTACTAAGAATTGAAGAACACAGGAGAGGGATCAAGATCTAGAAAGAAGAACCTGAGTGTAGTTTTATACATGATGATTTTACAGTGCTTGTGGGCTAATAGTTTACTTATTTATAATGTATGTCTTGACTATTTCCTAAAAGAAATTATTCTTTTATAGATTATAATAAAGATTATTATAATAAATATAAATATACAATAAGATAGCTACAAATAATAATTAGAGATAACACATTAAACTAGGTGAAAAAAGAACAAAGTATAAATAATTTAGACTCTGATGAGAAATCAGTAAATTCAATCAAATAAGTAGGAAGAAGAAAAATTATTCAATATATGATGTTGGGACCGGTAATTAACCATTTAGGGGGAAAAAGCTAATACTTACATCTAATAATACATATTAAAATGAATTCTAGATTAAATTAAAATATAAAAGTGATACCATTAAAAAAAGTGAAGTTAAGTAAATATATTTTGATCTCATAGTAAAGACTCAATTATACATACACCAATACCTATAAAGGTTAAGAGTAATACAGCTGATTATCAAATATATGGCATATATACCACAATACTCACTAGATCTTTCTAGGGTATGGTTGCCAGACTTAGCAAATAGGAATACAGGATGCCCAGGTAAATTTGAATTTCACATAAACAACAAATAACTTTTAAATGTATGTCCAAACATTTTATCTGGCAACTCTATTCTAGAGGACATGTTAGGGATGGTTATTTTCCTTTTTGAGCTCTTTTTCCCAAAATGAACATTTATTAACTTGTGTTTCCGATATGTAAAAGCCAAATGTAACACAAAGGAAAAAAATCCATGGGCTGGCTTGGAGAGGAGAGAGAGAAGTGTATTGAGAACTTTGAGCTAAGAATCTGTCATAATACTACACATGGTGTTTTAATGCCAACTCTCTCTTCCCAGCCATACTTGGGCAAGTCAACTTCCTGTCTCAGATCAGAGGGACAAACGGTGTTCTGAGACTCTTTTTTTACTTTCATTGCTTGGTTGGCTGCTGCTGTTGTCATGGCAACCATTTACCATACTGCGCTTGACAGAGTGCATTTATGCTATTCGATTCTATGTTTCAACCCCGTGAGGTAAATATGATTTCCATTTTATAGATTGGGGCTTAAAGATATTAAGAAACTTGCCTAAAGTCATACACAGGGACTAAAATTCCTAAACTAAAAGTTGGTCAAACATCTATGTCCATGTTCTTTTTTTTTTAATGTCCATATTCTCAATAACCACCATGTTATAGACCTTCAATTCTAAAAATGCAATGGGCAGCAATTCATAGAATTACAGGGTTTTTTTTTTGATAGTTTCTAGGTTTATTAAAATAATTTACTTCTTCTAAAAGTAAACTTAGTATCAAATAACCTATTTACATTTGATTTACAAACGAATTCCTATTCTGGAAGGACTATAATTTCTATTTCCAGCCTGCAAATTCCTTAACTTACAGCTTACAATGGTTGCTCAGTGCAGTAATCCTATGCCTACTTTGGAGGTTGCATTCCTGAAAAAATACCACGGCTGGCACAACTGGGATCTTATATAAAATAAGGAGTTGGAGGAATTTTTAAATAGCATTAAATAAAAGTTCCAGAGAACATGGCTTAGGAAAAGGAGAAACTTTTTGGCATTAAAAATTTGCCCTGAGGGCTAACCAATCATTCCACTGAGCCAGCTTCAACTGTTTCAAGAAATACAGTTTCAGTGTTACAAGCAGATCCTCTATAATTTTTGTGTTATGCAGATTATACCTAGTTTTTAAGTTGCCTTTCACTGATATGGAAAATAATATACTTTAACTTTTGCTTTTATTTCTGAATGGGTAAAATATTCATGAGTTCAAAATCCAAAAGATACAAGAGTAAAGAGTAAGAAATCTCCCTGGCATTGCTAGACCCCACCACCCAGTTATCTCCCCCAGAGGTAATCGATGCTGTCAATTTCTTATGTATTCTTCCAGAAATATTTTTGCATAAACAAACACACACACATATCTCTTCTTTCCCCATTTTTTACATAAATGGTAACATACTACACTCTAGTCTACTTATTACTTTTTTTAAAACTGAATGTATCTTGGAGATTGTCTGACACTTGTATATAAAGAGCTTCATTCTTATTTAAGGTTGCATAGTGTCCCATTCTATGAACGTATTATAATTTCATTGAACATAGTCTTGTGCAAACTGTTTCCAATTTTGCTTGCTACATACAGTGGTTCGATGAATAACTCTTTGTATATATCATTTCATATACATGTGTATGTAACGTTCTGAAGAAGTACAACTGCTAGAATTGCCCTTCACAGAGCTGGTACAAATTCACACACCCACAGCAGTGAATGCAAGGGTCTCTTTCCCCATAAAGTGTTATCAAACTTTTTTATGTTGATCAATCTCACAGGTGAAAATAGTATTTCAGTGTAGTTTTAATGGGCATTTCCCATATTTGGGTTTTTTTTTGTCGTTTTTTTGGTCACGCACATGGCATGCAGGAGCTTAGTTACCTGACCAGGGATCTAAGCTGCGCCACCCCCTTCCCACCCCGGCAGTGGAAGAACAGAATCGTAACCCCTGGACCACCAGGGAACTCCCTATCCAAATGTTTTATGCATCCTAAAACACAGAGAATATTCTTCAAGTGGAATAACAGTACTAGGAAGAAGATAAGAGTCCCTGGAATATACTTAATGTAAAAATATGACAAATAAACCTGATTAAAATTTTGAAATAACGGTAAGAACAAAATATAGCCTAAAGGGGTAAGGCATGTTACTGTGGACAAGATATAAACCATAAACATATGTTGAATGAAGGAAGGATTAAACACAATCTTATTTTCATGTGACTTCTTTAAATTGACCACACAAATCTTCAAAAATCAATTTTACAAAATACATTTTACAAATATTCAAAAATCAATTTTACCATAGTTAATTAGGTAGCAAAATAAGGAAGATACTGTAGTAGCTCACTTATTACACCTGCTTAAATTTAATATGTAGAAATCAATGACAGTGATTAACTAAGACAGTGATCACATTATCATTAAGATAATTATAGATATAACTACTAAAATGTATGAGAAGTTAATCATATTAGACAAGTCAATACATTTAATACTGGAAATTCCTATCTTTCATAAGAATAGCCCAAACCCCCCCACTTTGTGTTAATTTGCGATTCTGGACATTCCAGATCAAATACGTAAAATGACTAATAAATAAAAAATGACTATCACTTTTTGAGAGCTATTTCCTAGGTACTATAAAAGCATTTTGCATGTTATTACTTATTTTAATCCTATAACTCTATGAAATAAGTACTATTATTTCCCCAAATTTAGATGAACAAACTAAAATTAGAGGTTTAGAAACTTGTCTAAAGTCACATAATTAATTACTAAGTAGTATCACTGGTCTTACTCCATAGTTTATGCCCTTAGGCATTGTGTTACATTTCATCACAGATGTAGTTTAAAAAAAAACTATGTCAGATAATTTGAAGAATTTAAAACTGCTTAACTAAATACAAACTCTATTTCAATTGACAGTAAAACAATATTTTTAAAACCAAAATTACTCCCTTGAGAGACTGGTATCTAGTAACCTCATTTCAATTGTGCTATTTCTACAACTTCAAAATGTGTTAAAACCTTGAATGTGTAAAAGGACAGTTAATATCTCCATTGAGCTATGGAAGAATTAACCCAGAATGTAAAATAAGCACCTAAAATCTCTTCTGGTATTCAGAAACACACGTATTATATATGTAAGTACAGGGAGAATCTGAGATTCGACAGGGGCATTTATTATATATAGAGTAAAAAAGAATTAAGAGCTTTAGGCTCTCACTACAATAAATCTAACATCCAAAATATGATTTATGATTTGGGGAAGTATTAGAGAAATTAATTTTTTGAAAACTGAACATTATAAAAACTACTGAAGCCATTAACATCTTAGGTTCTATTTTAGTTTCCCCTACATAAGAGAACATATGAAAGCATATATAGATATTTGTGTGTGTAATATGTTAGTCTTATAAATACTGCTTCAAATTACCCGAAAGTACAATCTAAGCCTCTTACTTTCCGTCTTTCAGGTCCATTGAAGGCAATATGCCTTGCTTCTTCCACAGTCTCACAGACAAGGCCATTTCCACAGACAAACTGAATTACTTTCTTCAGCTGAGGAAACTGAGTCTTTATGACATCAATCACCATTTTACAGCCTTTAATCTCCCGTAATCTTTCATTGATTGGTTTGATCTAAAAGGTTTAAAATATACGTGATATATTAGGTATATTAAAATAAAACCCAAACACTCAGTACATTCTTTTTCGAAGAACATACGTAAGCATGAAAGCAAATCATTAGTAATATGCACTTATACACAATGAAAGTTTGACAAGAACCTGATGAACAATATCCCACCTTTGGCTCCTGTAATATTTTTTAAAAATACACTTCATCAAAAGCCAGAAGATATAATTTCTAGATTCAACTCTGTCACTAACTAGTCGGGATAAAGCAATAGATGAGGAGCCCTTCATGCTCTCAAAATCATAAAATCTAGTGGGAGATAATATATCCATTTACATACTTTTGAAAGAGTGGCACAACAGCATGGAACTCAGAAAATCATTTTAGGCTTAAACGATCAGGAAAGCTTTTACACCTTCTTTGACATGACTTTTAAGTTGGGTCGATAAAGAGATCAAAAGATGTCTGCAATATATTACTGAAAAACAGCAAGTATAATTTCATTTTTGTAAAACAAAACAAAGGGAAAACCCTATATACAATCAAAATATGTGTGTGTGTGTGTATATATATGTGTGTGTGTATATATATATACACACACACACATATATATACACACACATATATATATGGAGCATATAGTTATATAAATTTGTATGGATGGAAGCAATCTAAAATAGTTGTGATAGAGGAATTGAGCACTGAGATGAGGTAGGAGTATTTCCTTTATATTTGATATACTTCTGTATTATATTTTTAAAAAATGAGTGTGCCTTGAAAAAAATCTTAAGCATGAAATACATAAAACAGAATTTTAATAGGCAGATGAACTAGGTTAAATAGTTTTAGTGGGCAGAAGGTATAAACAAAAGTTTATTATTATATTATTAAAGAAAGTACAAAAGGCCAGGTCTGAACCATTAATACCCAGTTAGCATTTGCTGAGCCCCTCCTCTGTGCCAGGCACTGTGCTAGATATACTACCTGTAGTGATTCCTTGCAATAATACAATAAGGTAAGGACTAATTCCTCCACTTCACAGATGATGAAACTGACACTCAGAAAAGTTAAGGACAAATCAATGAGAACTAATTAGAAGGAGGGCTGCTTTTTAAACTCAGGTCAGTCCAACTCTAGGGCATGTGCTCCTAACCACTATGCACACTGCCTGCAGTTCAGGGACTTGAAAGCTGGACCAAGTAGAACATTTTCTTTATTAAGCAATGAAAAGATCACTGAAGGATATCAGCTGTGATAATGATGGAGTTCCTGCCTCAGGAATTTAAACTTTGGATGCTCTAAGGCCTTTCAATACATACCTCAAGGCTCAAAATTTGGCTTGCTCCACATCAAGAGCTGACATGTATATTTACTGGACCACATATTTACAACTGAAACTCTGGGTTGGCATTTCACCGACAGAACATATGTCTTATCCATCTCCTATTCTTTGCTATAGGACAAAATAAATTGCTGGCTAGTAGGCAGAGTGGTGCACTGCTAGAGCAATGTCCTTGAAATCACCAGGGTAAATTACGGCGAAACTAGATTAGGAAGAAATGATATGAAGGCAAGGAAGACAGCACCCACTTGATACTATTCTTTGCCTGCCAATACATTAACACCAGCCATTTGAATGAATGACTAACTGGCATCCAACTTACGATTTTTTCAATCACTACCATAGTCTCAGGCAATAAAGACACACTTTAAAAGACAGGATTTTATCACTAGTAAATACTAAGGATTATAAATTTCTTACATCAAGGTAATCTAAAGCAAGGAATGTCTCAGGTTCAGCTCTTTCCTCCTTCAGATATCGAATACAGTCTTTTGCTACCTTTTCAGAGGCTACAACAATGGCAACCATGTACCGACCAAGAAGTTTAGTGACAGCCAGCTGGTATTTCTTATGTATAGGATGACACAGGTCAAGCAGTCTTCCAAACTTAGCAGGTTTCAAAAAAGGAGAGAAAAACAAATACATTAATGAGGAACATATAATTCATTGTTTTCTAACGTAACAAAGCAGCATAGACCAAAAACTAATTTTCTAAAATTATAAACATGATAATTTAACAGTCTCATTCAAATGGAAATAAATTTCATTATGAAATATCCATTTAGGTGTGTCACACTTCATTCAACAAAAGAGTAATAAGGAGGGATTAGTCATACCAAGGTATTAAAATATTTTACAAAGCTAGCAATTAAATAGTATTCATTCATTCCCTTATTTATTAAATAAGAAACTGCTGAGGCACCTACTACATGAAGGCACTGAGCCACAAACTGGGTAAACATGCCTGAGTAAAACATCCTCTCTGACCTCACAGAGCTTTCAGACTAGTAGGGAAGGAAGATATAAATAATCAATAATTGCATGCATGTACAAAGTAGAGTTATAACAGGCACTGTGATTAAGCACAGAGAGCTCTGAGAATATGTATCAGGGACGAGGTTGACCTGAGAAGCCAGGGAAGGCTTCCCACGGAGAAGTGTTTTTGGGGATCTGAAGACTGGTCAAGAATCAGACTGAAGTTCAAAAAGTCTATTAAATGTCACAATGCCAACCGTCCTGTACCAATGCTCCCTAGAATGTCTGCAGATTCAATTTTACATCTTTAGACTCTTTCTTCAATGTTAGGTTCTACTTCGAAATACCAATTTCTTCATGATAGATCATCATTGTCTTTAATACTTACTACCTTGGTCTTTGTTCTTCTCAATTTACCTATGATTAACTCAAGCCTTACTTCTAGGTCAGTAATTTGATTTTCAGCTATGTAATCCATTCCTTGTTATTTGCAATTTATTATTAGTTCAGTAATGTTTGTTCTTGATTTGTCTCCTTAGCTCTACATTTTTCTTTTTATTTTATTCCGTTTTAGCTCATATTTGAACCTGACTTTATGAATTCAAGCTCTTATTAAATTGTCCACAGCACAGAACACTTATGGGGGATTTTGTCCTGTAACCTTCTTCCACAAGGCTCTTTGACTTCTAAAAGCCTTTTAAATTATTCTTTCTTTTTATTATTATATGTACCTATAGCTGCCATATCGATTCTCTTCACCTTCCCTATATTTAACGTGGGCAGCTCTGGGCAAACCTTTTATTTTCTGTGACGGATAATTTTTTTGGTTGTCTCACCTAAAATTGAGATGGTTATCTCCTCTGAGCAACAGATGATGGACCAAGTATTTTTTGTTCTATATTCTAAGTATTTTCTTATCTATTGCCCATCATCTAAGGGCTTAGACGGCAGGGGTAAGAGAGCTGTGCTAAGGCTGTACATATGCTTTACTTGAATACCTGAGTTTTGTTCTTTCTTCTCAGTTTTTAATTAATATCCCATACCAAGGTTTCTCTCCTTGGGGGAAGAGAACAAATCCCATTCTTGGGGAGAGGGTTTTGATTTGGCTTCTCAATTTAACAAGGAGCCCTAGAGCCTTCACTTCCATCTAAGAGAAGCAGAGGTCCATGTTCTCCGATTCTATTTTAGTGATAATTTTTACTCTAAAGGAAACAAACATATGAGTTTGCTTCTTTCTAGATTAAGGGATAATAAGTGAGAATTCTCAGGAATTAATCGATGTATCAGTTTGCCTTCTGCATAATTAAGAACAAGCAATGCTATACTTCAATCTTTTTAAAGAAATTCTGGACTATTACCATTTTCTGAAGGTTATAGCATGATGTATGAGCCCCTTTCCTCTTTTGGTTGTTGAACTAGTTTCTCACTAGTTTTTGTCATTCTCCTTAGTATTAGGGGAAGAATTCTGTGACCCAGCCTTATTCCTCCATCATTGTCTAGAAGTTAAGACTAACACTTAAGAGTCAGAAAGGCAAAAAGGATGCTGTAAAGGAAACGAAGATGGGAGGCCAGAGAGACAGGAGGAAAACCAACAGAGTGTAGTATCATGGAGGCCAATGGACAGGTGTTTCCAAAGAGTGCAAGCGGTTAACAACAGGGTACACTGGTGTCAGTGACAAAAGAATGAGATGCCAGACCCCAATTCCGAAGGAAACAATTCTGTGAGGCTGACTCCCCAAGCAACAGGTTAGTAGATATTGCTGTACTGGGGCTAAGGAAATACACTAGTAATACTGGATAGCAGTCACATTTGGAGAATAAAAATTCACTGTTTCAAAAGTATGCCAACAATGTCTACTGAAAAAAATATTTTAAAAAACCTGACATCATGAAGAAAATGAGGTTTGAGGACATGTGTCTATGGGCGACAGACTATTTTATGCACCTGTGTCCTTTGGGGATGTTGGCCATACCTGGACTTTCTGGGTAATGTGTTCGTGTCAATGTTTCTCCCCAATAATTACTTATCTAAAGACATTACTGGGAGTTATTTACATTTTACCTCAGTTATTTACTATTATGTTTTAAATATAAATAATAAAACACAAAACTTATAGATTTCTGAAATAACATTACTTCCTATTAATGGCAAATTTTTAATCCCAAATAAGAAAGCTTAGCCTTTTTATTTCAATTACCACAGCATCTGGGTGAAGTCTTTTAAGGTGTTCCAGAACCTCTGCTCTCTTTTGCTGACGTTTTCCCTCATGGGTATCAATTCCAGCATTCTGCAGTTCACTTCTAATAAGATTCAGCTCTTCATTAACTTCAGACATTCTTGATTTTGTCTTTTCAATTTCTTCCACTAGGGTTTCCTCTTGCTGTTTTTTCTCTTTCAAGAAATTCCTACACAACAGTAACAATAATACATTATACAGCAAAAAGAAAACCCCAAATTTAGGAATTACAAGATACAGTATACTCTAGTCTGGCATTGCAGAGGAATGGAATAATGCTCTATCAATTTTAAACGATGAAAAATACAATATAATAAACTTAGCACCAAACATGGACAAAAGATATTTTAATCATTCTTTCTTGATCCAAAAGTTACATATTTCTGGATTCTGAAAAAGAAAGGATAGGTCACTATAACCAGAGAAATCATCATAAGCTTAATGGTAAGTAAATGCCAATTAAAAAGAAATTCTTTGTGGTAGAATACTTAGGTGGTGCTAGCTTTCATGACATACTTTTATTATAAAATATCGGTAACAAAAGACAGTTTTAAGTTTCACCACTGTTAAACATTTATATTTTCAGAACTTAAACCTTAGTGGTCAAGGATAATTTTTAATTATCTACAATGAAATAAAAAAACAATGGAGGACAAAGACATTATGATACAGTGGAAGCATTCATCTGATGACTATACCACAAATATCGAGACCCCTGAGATACAAGAAAGCTGCAAGGAATTTGGTTTTACTATACTTACATGCATGTTTTTATATACTCCTCCAACTTCTCTATTCGCTTTTTATGATCTTCTATTTGTTCTTTTATTTGTTTTAGATTTTCCTAAAATAGGAAATGAAATCTGAAATCAATTACAGCAAATCCAAACAAAATTGATTACTTTTCACTATATGCCCAGAACTTACTATAACAGCATACATTGTTCTAAATTTGAAATATATATAACCACATGAAAATTCTTATAAGAACACATTTTAACTTTGAAAAGGCAATACGGTACAGAGCTTTGAGGTTTCAAGGCTCAGGGTTCAAATCCTGACTCCATCATTTATGTCCTGGCTGGAGATACCAGATCTCCAGCAAGTTTACTTTGGTAACTTCAAACCCCAGGGGGATTATTTTCAAATATCTATATACAGTTCTTATCTCTCTCTCAAACTAACTCATTCAATAAATATTTATTCACTGCCTACCATGTGCTAGGAACTACAGATATAATAATGAACAAGACAGAGTCCCTGCTCTCAAGGACTAAGGTTTGGTGGGAGAAACAGACAAATAAGTAATTCCAACAGAGTGGCTCAGCACTATAATTGTATAGGGATCTCCGAGGCAGCTATAGGCTTGTGGAAGGAGGGCTTCATGCTCCACATTCACCTTATCACCAAGTCCAAGGATTGTGGTCGTCTCCAATTCGCTTCTCACCTTTAACATTCTCCCTGTCTCATGCATCCTGCGCATTATAGCAAGATTAATCTGTCTTACTCCATTACTAAGTGATCTAAACCCAGGAGTGTACAAAAGTAAAATACACAATTCTTTTTTCAGTATACAACAGCAAAAAAGAGAAGAAATACCAGTTTTCAAGTGGTAAAGGATAAAATACACCATGAAGTTAATGATCTCATTTTACTCATTTATCACAGAAATTCACCAAACAAACATCTACTATGCTAGGTGCCAACAGCTATAAAAATGATTAAGATACAATTCCTTTTCTCCAGGGACTCCCACATTTTGAAATTAGAGTCCCCATATTGAAATTCTGTTATCTCACTTAAGAATTCCATTCAGGCTTCCCTGGTGGTCCAGTGGTTAAGAATCCGCTTGCCAATGCAGGGGACAAGGGTTCAAGCCCTGGTCTGGGAATATCCCACATGCCGCGGAGCAACTAAGCCCATGTGCCACAACTACTGAGCCTGCGCGCCTAGAGCCCGTGCTCCACAACAAGAGAAGCCACCGCAATAAGAAGCCCGTGCACCGCAGTGAAGGGTTGCCCCCACTCACTGCAACTAGAGAAAGCCTGCATGCAGCAATGAAGACCCAATGCAGCCAAAAATAAATAAAATTTAAAAAGAAGAATTCCATTCAAAGAGACAGGAACAAGATTAGCTAACATCAAGGACCAAGTTTAGTCAACTGGAAACATCTGCCTCTGCCTTTACTCTGGCCAGTCCCAGGGCTTGTGTCAGGGCCTGGATGCTCCGTTGGACACGTCATGGGGGATAATCAGACTGCCTTGACACCAGGCATTCTGGATTCAAGATGCCAGCTGATCATGCTAGTTGTCTAGAAAAACCAACCCCTGCCCAGCCCCTAGTGATCTTGGATCTGTGGAAAGTTAAAGCCCTTTCCACCTGGGAACCACTAGTCCTGTGGGAAACCAAGTATGAGTACAGATTTTTTCATCTCTTTCCACCCTGATACGTTATTTCTTCTGTCAGTGTTTTTCTATTCAAAAGACAAGAGAGATTCAATCAACACTTACCGACATCTACCAAGTACATGGGACTGACAATAGGACACTATTACGAATCCTGCCTTTAAAAAACTTCCAGCCTAATAGAGCTATACCATTAACTGCACTTTTCCTCCAATCTGATAAAAGCCCTTAGACAGAAACAGATTAAGAACAATGGGTGATTAGGTGAGGAAGAAACTATTTTTCAGGTTTTTTTTTTGGTGGGGTGGGGAGAAAAGGCAGACCAGGGAAGACTTTGTGGTGTGGTAACTATTGAATTGAACATGTAACGATGAGTAGGTTTTCCCAAAATTAGCACGCACAGAGGCAAAAATGTGCAATGAGAAATCAGCGTATAATTTTATAATGTGATTCAAATTATACCAGTGTTTTAAAAGTAATTACTGATATGTTATACATTTTTCTCCTTCCACAAAATGTCCTCTCTTTTACTCATATGATTATCAATATATAAGTATATTATCATATACTACCCTTCATATTTGTTTGTATTTTCATCTGCCAACTCACAAAGAGACTACAATGAGAGGCATACAGTGTAGGATTAAGAAGGTTCATTCTGGAGACAAAGTGTTTAGAATCAAATCCCAGTTCCTCCACTTACTAGTTCAGTCAAGTTAACTATCTCGTGCCTTGATTCCTTCATTTTTAAAATTCATTAACCCAACAAATACTTATTATCTGCTCTAGATCAGGAACTATTCTAGGTGCTTGAGATGTACCAGCGAACAAAACAAACATCCCTGCTCTTGTGCAGCTTACATTCTAGAGAGGGACAGTAGACAAACAATATGCAAATTAAACAGTATGTTAGGAGATAAACACTGGGAAAAACAGAGCTAGGGTAAGGGGAGCAGAAGTGCACTGGGGACGACAATTTTAAATAGGGTAGTCAGGGTAGTAGGCCTCATTGAGAAGGCAACATTTGAGCAAAGACTTACAGGACATGAGAGTGTTAAAAATTAAGAAACGTAGGGAAAGCATGTTCCAAGCAGAGGAATAGCCAGTGCAAAGGCCCTAAGGCAGAAACATGTCTGATACGTTCCAGGAGGCCATTACAGCTAGACCACAGAGAACAAGAGCGAGAACAGAAAAACAGGAGATTTGAGAGGTAAATTGGGGTGGAAGGGGCAAGCAGATCATGTAAGTCTATGTAGGGCACTCAAGGACTTTGACTTAAACTTTATGTGCAAGGGGAAGTCACTAGAGGACTTCAAAAAGAGCAAGTTTCATGATCTGATTTAGATATTAAAAGCATCACTTTGGCTGCTGTGCTGAGACTATTATGAAGGAGACACAAGAGAGAAAGCTTTCAGGCTACTACACTGATCTAAACAAAAAACAAAAAGATGGTGGCTTGGACCATGGTGGTAGCAATAGAAATGGAGAGAAGTGGTAAGATTTTTGGTATACTTTGAAGGTGGAGCCAACACAATTTCCTAAAAGAGTAAAAGATGGACTCCAAGATTTTTGACCTCATCAACCAGTAAGACTGATTTGTCATCACCAGAGACTGGAAAGACTATGTTTGGGGTGCATCTGGGTGTGAGCAGAAGTTCAGTTTGGAACTTAAGTTTAAGATATCTATTCAATACCCAGAATGAAGATGATGAGGAAGCAGCTGGATATATGAGGTTGTGAGCTAGAAATACAAACTTGGGAGTCATCAACAGATGGTATTTAAAGCTATAAGAATACAGAGGGTATGGCCAAGGTGGAGGAGTAGGAAAACCCTGAATTCACCTCCTTCCATGAGCATACCAAAATTACAACTACTTATAGAGTAACTATGAGAAAAACCTGAAGACTATCAGAAAAGATTTGCCACAAAAAAAGATATAAAGAAGGAACCACGAGACAGGTGAGCAGGGCAGAGACATGGTACAGTCAGGACCAATACCCCCGGGTTGGGGACTCATTAACAGAAGAAATATGACGATCATAGAGGTTCTCCCCAAAGAGCAAGGGGTCAGAGCCCCACATCAGGCTCCCCAGCCCGGGGGTTCTGCACCAGGAAGGTGAGCCCCCAGAACGTCTGGCTTTGAAAATGAGCAGGGTTTACATACCAGAGAGCCAGAGGACTGTGGGAAACAGAGACTCTACTCTTAAAGGGTGCATGCAAAATCTCATATGCTCTAGGTCCCCGCACAGAGGCACTAGTTTGAAAGCAGCCTGGGTCAGGTCCACTTGCTGATCTTGGAGAACCTCCTGGAGAGGCAGGAGGCACCTGGGATCCCTCCTGGGGCACAGATGCTGGTGGCAGCCATCTGGGGGAGCTCATTCTATTGCGATGACACCAGTGCCGGCAAGCACTGTTTTGGAACCCTCCCTCTGGCCTAAAACTGCCCACCAGCAGGCCTGCACTGGTCATGTGGGGTCCACGCCCCACCCACCAGTGGTCAGCAGCAGCCCTGGGCCCTCCCAAGCTGTGCAGCCAGCCATGCAGGACCTGGCCTCACCTATCAGTGGGCCAGTAGCAGCTCTGCGCCCTTTAGGCCGCACAGCCAACCACATGGAAGCCTATCTCACCCTCCAGCAGCCGCAACCACTGCACAAAGTAGGGCCTTGCAGCCAACAGGGCCAGGGGCCTACCCCACCTACAGCATGCCCAAGTAGTTACCTCCCTGCCAACAGAAGGGTGCATGCAGCCCACACAGGGGGCACCAGTGGGGAGTGTGCTGCTGGGCCCCATAGGACATCTCTTACATAAGGCTACTTCTCTAAGATTAGGAAGCAAAAACAACCTACCTAAAACATAGAAATACACACAGAGAATTAGGTAAAATGAGAGGACAGGGGAGTATGCTCCAAATAAAGGATTAAGACAAAACCTCAGGGGACTTCCCTGGTGGCGCAATGGTTAAGACTCTACGCTCCCAATGCAGGGGGCCTGGGTTCGATTCCTGGTCAGGAAACTAGATCCCACACGCATGCCGCAACTAAGAGTTCACATGCCATAACTAAGGAGCCTGCCTGCCGCAACTAAGGAGTCTGCCTGCTGCAACAAAGGAGCCCATGTGCCGCAACTAAGGAGCTCACATGCCGCAACTAAGGAGCTGGTGAGCTGCAACTAAGGAGCCCTCAAGACAACTAAGGAGCCCATGTGCTACAACTAAGGAGCCCACATGCTGCAACTAAGGAGACTGCAAGCAGCAACTAAGACCCAGCACAACCAAATAAATAAATAAAATTTTTTTTTTATAGAAAGACAAAACCTCAGAAAAAGAACTAAAGGAAATAAAGAGGAGCAATCCACCCCATAAAGATGCTCCAAGGTAATGATCATCAAGATGCTCACCAAAATAGGCAGAAGGATGGGCAAACACAATGAGAATTTCAACAAAGAGTTAGCAAATATAACAAAGAACCAAACAGATTAAGAATACAATAATTGAGATAAAAAGTTCACTAGGGGACTTCCCTAGTGGTGCAGTGGTTAAAAATCCGCCTGCCAATGCAGGGGCCACAGATTTGATCCCTGGTCCGGGAAGATCCCAAATGCTGCAGAGCAACGAAGGCCATGCGCCACAACTACTGAAGCCCACGTGCCCTAGAGCCCATGTGCTGCAACTACTGAGCCCGTGTGCTGTAACTACTGAAGCCCATGTGACTAGAGAAGCCACTGCAATGAGAAGCCCACACACTGCAATGAAGGGCAGCCCCTGCTCACTGCAACTAGAGAAAGCCCATGTGCAGTAATGAAGACCCAATGCAGACAAAAATAAATTAAAAAAAAAAAGTTCACTAGAAGGAATCAACAGAAGATTAGATAATACAGAGGAATAGATCAGCAATCTGGAAACTGCCCAAGCAGAACAGAAAAAAGAATTTTAAAAAATGAGCATAGTTTAACAGACCCCTGGGACAATATCAAGTATACTAACATTAGCATTACAGGGGTCCCAGAAGGAGAAGAGAGAGAAAAAGGGGCAGAGAACTTATTTGATGAAATAATAGCTTAAAACTTCCCTGACCTGGGGAAACAAACAAACATCCAGGTCCAGGAAGCACAGAGAGTCCTAAATAAGATGAACCCAAAGAGATCCATACCACGACACTTTATAATTAAAATGGCAAAAATTAAAGATAAAGAGAGATTCTTAAAAGCAGCAAAAGAAAAGCAACTAGTTATGTATAAGGAAACTCCCATAAGACTATGAGCTGACTTTCCAGCAGAAACTTTGCAGACCAGATGGGAGTAGCACAATATACTCTAAGTGATGAAAGGGAAAAACCTACAACCAAAACTCTACCAGGCAAGGCTATCATGCAAATTTGAAAGAGTGAGAATGAGTTTTACAGACAAGCAAAAGCTAAGAGCTCAGCACCACTGAACTGGCTTTATAAGAAATGTTAAAGGGACTTTTCAAAATGGAAAAGAAAAGGATACAACTAGAAATCTGAAAATTATGGAAAGAAAAATCTCACTGGTAAAGGCAAACCTACAGTAAAGGTAGTAGATAAACCACTTATAAAGCTAGTAGGAAGGTTAAAAGACAAAAGTAGTAAAATCATCTGTAACCACAATAAGTAGTTAAAGGATATACAAAACAAAAAGATGTAAAATATGATGTCAAAAGCATTAAACTTGGGACTTCCCTGGTGGTGCAGCGGTTAAGAATCTGCCTGCTAAGGCAGGGGACACAGGTTCGAGCCCTAGTCTGGGAAGATCCCACATGCCACAGAGCAACTAAGCCTGTGCGCCACAACTACTGAGCCTGTGCTCTACAGTCCATGAGCCACAACTACTAAAGCCCATGTGCCTAGAGCCTGTGTTCTGCAACAAGAGAAGCCACCGCAGTCAGAAGCCTGTACACAGCAATGAAGAGCAGCCCTCACTCACCGCAACTAGAGAAAGCCCACACGCAGCAACGAAGACCTGACGCAGCCATAAATAAATAAATAAATATATTTATTTAAAAACAAAAAAAACATTAAACTTGGGCTTCCCTGGTGGCGCAGTGGTTGAGAGTCCGCCCGCCGATGTAGGAGACACGGGTTCGTGCCCTGGTCTGGGAAGATCCCACATGCCGCGGAGCGGCTGGGCCCGTGAGCCATGGTCGCTGAGACTGCACGTCTGGAGCCTGTGCTCCGCAACGGGAGAGGCCACAACAGTGAGAGGCCCGCATACCGCAAAAAAAAAAAAAATTAAACTTAAAGAGGGAGTAAAAATATATGAGGTTGTTAGAATGCAATGGAACTTAAGATATCAAAATAATCATATGTATATATGAATCATATATATTACATGTTACATATGACATAACATGTTCATATATTATATATGAACCTCATGGTAACCACAAACCAAAAGCCTATGACAGATACACACAAAAAAAAGAGGAAAGGAATTCAAATATAACACTAAAAATAGTCATGAAATCACAAGGGAAGAGGACAAAAGATGAAAGGAATAAAAGATAATTACAAAGTGACCCAAAGACAATGAACAAAATGGCAATGAGTACATACCTATCAGTAATTACTTTAAATGTAAATGGACTAAATGCTCCAATCAAAAGACATGAAGTTACTGAATGAATTTTTAAAAAATGTATATGCTGCCTACAGGAGACTCACTTCAGATCTAGAGACACACGCAGACTGAAAGTGAGGGGATGGAATAAGGTACTCCATGCAAATGGAAACAAAAAGAAAGCTGAGGTGGCAATATTTATATCAGACAAAACAGTCTAAAACAAAGATGGGCATTATTATATAATGATAAAGGGATCAAACCAACAAGAAGATATAACAATTTTAAGTATATACGTGCCCAACATAGGAGCACCTAAATACATAAAGCAAATATTAACAGAGACATAAAGGGAGAAATTGACAGATACACAAAAACAGGAGGAGACTTCAACACTCCAGTTACATCAATGGACAATTCATCCAGACAGAAAATCAGTAAGGAAACACTGGCCTTAAACAGCACATTAGATCAGATGAAATTAATAGATATATATATGACATTTCATGCCCAAACAGCAAAATAAACATTCTTTTCAAGTGCACTTAGAACGTTCCCCAGGATAGATTGGATGCTAGGCCACAAAGCAAGTCGCAATACATTTAAGAAAACTAAAATCATATCAAGAATCTTTTCTAACCACAACAGAGACTAGAAATCAACTACAAGTTAAAAACTGCCCAAAACACAAATATGTGGAGACTAAACAATTACTACTAAACAACCAATGGATTGATGAAGAAATCAAAGAAGAAATTAGCAAAAACACCAAGACAAATGAAAATACAATGATCCAAAATCTATGGAATGCAGCAAAAGCAGTTCTAAGAGGGAAGTTTATAGTGACCTAAACTGAGGTAGCAGCTTTGAATGGGAGAAGATGTTTGCAATCAATATATATGATAAGGGGTTAACAACCAAAACATAGAAAGAACTCAAACAACTCTACATAAAAAAAAAGACCTGGACTTCCCTGGTGGCGTAGTGGTTAAGAATCTGCCTGCCAATGCAGGGGACACAGGTTCGCTCCCTGGTCTGGGAAGATCCCACGTGCTGTGGAGCAACTAAACCCATGTGCCACAACTACTGAGCCTGCACTCTAGAGCCCACGAGCCACAACTACTGAGCCCACATGCCACAACTACTGAAGCCCGCACCCCTAGAGCCCGTGCTCTGCAACGAGAAGCCACTGCAGTGAGAAGCCCATGCACCGCGATGAAGAGTAGCCTCTGCTCGCTGCAACTAGAGAAAGCCTGCACGCAGCAAAGACCCAATGCAGCCAAAAATAAATAAAATAAAATAAGTTTATAAAAAAAGAAAGACCTAATTAAAAAATGGGCAGGGTACCTGAATAGACATTTTTCCAAGGAAGACATATAGACAGACAGCAGGCACATGAAAAGATGCTCAACATCACTAGTCAGCAGGAAATGCAAGTCAAAACCACAATGAGATATCACCTCACCCCTGTCAGAATGGCTATTACAAAGAAAACAATAACAAGTGCTGGCGAGGATGTGGAGAAAAGTGAACTCTCTTACTGCTGGTGGGAATGTAAATTGGTGCAGCCACTATGGAAAACCTTATGGAGATTTCTCACAAAATTAAAAATTGAACTACCTTATGATCCAGCAATACCACTCCTGAATACTTATGCAAAGAAAACAAACACAATAATTAAAAAAGATATATGCACTCCCATGTTCACTGTAGTATTTTTTTTACAATAGCCAAGATATGGAAGCAACCTAAGTGTCCATCAATAGATGAATGGATAAAGATGTGGTATATTATATATACAGTGGAATGTTACTCAGCCATAAAAAATGACATACCTATCCTCATTGTTCAAATTAAGAAATCAAAGTTCAGAGAAGTGAAATGCTTTATTTATACCAGCACAGGTCAGTGACAGGACAAGAATGGATGGAAGCCAGGTCTGCAGAACACTGTAATGCTGTCTTGATAGTTACCTCTCGTGTAGACTATTAAGTTCCTCTTGGGCTATGTCCTTAATGTTTCCAAATGACTTTCCACCTACATTATGATACTTGTTTTTTTCCTTTATCAACCCTCCTCCTAACCTCACTGGACTAACCTACATGTAAGAATAGACAATATCATCTGCCCACTCCTATCATTATACAGGTGCACATAAAATGCTTACTGACTATATGAATGAAGACACTGTCTGTTTATATCTTAGACCATGAAAGAGCACCTAAATGATACAATACTAAGCAGTCTAACAGGTAATCCAGAAAATTTAATTAATTCCTTATGTCTGATGTAAATCCATTTATATACTGAAAAACCAATATAAAAAAGGGAATAAAATTTCATGAAAAATAATTCTAAGTCATTACTGCCCAAACCAAGGTACCTGAGCTTCCCCATGCCTCCTCTTTTCAAATGCCAGTCTTTCTTCATCAGCCTTTTGTTCCCACTGCAGCTTTTCCAATTGTTGGGTCATTATAGCCACTTTCTTTCTTACTTGTTCCTTAAGTTCTTTGTATTGATCCAGCTGTATAAAGAGCATTTAAACATTGCTAACTCACTTAAAGAAGCATGAGAGGAAATTCTTTATATGCTATCCTTCACTAGCTGATAATTAAACTTATCAAAATTATGTTTTATATAAATTAGACCATAATTAGCCATTTTCTCTAAGATAGCATGAACATAAAATGAACGTCTTCTTATTTAAAACTGTTTAGATAGATCAATAAGGTATTCAAAACCAACTCTATAAGGTCTCTGTAAGAAATTCTTAAAAGAGAAAGAGCATTAAAACTCATTAAAATTCCTAAAAAAGTTCAGAGAAAATTGTGTATTTTTCTATTTATACAGTCACAATTATTTTAGTATATATATTGTGATATAAGGTTATTATAAAATTAATGAAAGAGATAAATGACAAATTTAGTTGAGGGAATATTTGAAAACTCAATTATAAATTTTTGGATATCTACTATTGACTTATAATTAAATCTTATGTACTAAATGAATATTAATTAATCACTTAACATTTTAAATAATCTTAAGGAATCAATTTCCCTTTTGTCAATTAAGTGATCATGTTTCTTCACAGCCATATATTATCTGACTTTTAAGTTTTTACAATATTCATGAGGAAAAAAATGATTACCTTAAAAACATAAGAATATAATTTAATTACCTTTTATTACAAAATGATACCATGTAACCTTGTTGAAGTATTTCCTATGACTTTAATTAACTCATAAATGTTATAATGTCATCTAATTTTATGAAGGAAAAATAGCCTACTGTAAAGATTAAATTTAGATTCTACAATAGGCTGAAAAATTTAAATCCTCATTAATTTAAATTCTGAGGAAAATCTCCTAAAATATCAGAAAGAGAGGTCATCCTTTAATTTTTTTCTAATTAAAAGGAAAAGCTGAAACAATAGAAACAAATGATTTCCCATATGTCAACTTTTTCACCTGACTGGCTTCTAGTTCAATGTCTCGCCCTTTACGTAAAATTTCTTCCTCAATCTGCTTTTCAAAACTTCTCCATGCACCATCTAAATCAACCAGCTCTGTCTCTAAGGCCTTTATGTCATCTTCCTGTTTAGAACATTGTTTTTCACTGTCCTTTATTGATTTCTTAGCCACATCTAACTTCTTGAGGTGGTGAGAAGTGTTTTCTTTAGCTTTAATGTATTGAGGCCTCTTCTGATTTAAAAGTGCTTCAAGAGATCTAAAAAGAAAAATAAAGTTTGCTTTAAAGGAAATTTAATTTTATAGTATATAAAGGGAAGAAGTTCTTTTGATCAAATCATACATTTAAAAAGAAACGGTAAAAATTGACTTTCAGAGACTATAAGCAGATCAGTGGTTACCAGATGGCAGGGGAGAACCAAATAGGTGAAGCATAGGGGAATTATCTTAATACATTTATTTAGTTACTTATTTACTTATTTTTTGGCTACGTTGGGTCTTCACTGCTGTGCTTGGGCTTTCTCTAGTTGCGCGAGTGGAGGCCACTCTGTTGCAGTGTGCAGGCTTCTTTCTAATCGCGGTGGCTTCTCTTTGTTGTAGAGCATAGGCTCTAGGCACGCAGGCTCCAGCAGTTGTGGCTCGCGGGCTCTAGAGCACAGGCTCAGTAGTTGTGGCTCACAGGCTTAGTTGCTCCGCAGCATGTGGGATCTTCCTGGATCAGGGCTCGAACCTGTGTCCCCTGCGTTGGCAGGCGATTCTTAACCACTGCGCCACCAGGGAAGTCCCAGGGGAATTTTTTAAGAGTGATAAACTACTCTGTATGATACTGTAGTGGTGGACATATGACATCATGCATTTGTGAAAACTTACAGAAATTTACAGCACCAGGAGTGAATCTTAATGTATCAAATTAAAAAAAAAATCATTTAGGAGGCCGAGGGATCCTAGACAGAATGTAGAATGTGACAAAAGGATCTAACTGTATTACAAATGTATGAAACAACCTCATTGAAGAGGGTGGGGGGAAATGTGCTAACCGAAGTAACTCTGGAAATGAGTAGAGGCCATAAAACTAAAAGCAAAAGGGATTGTACATAAGCCTTGTACTCTAGTTGATAAAGTTGCTTCCCACAAGGATATGGGTTAATAATTCTTATATTGCCATACACGATTACTGGAATTGAACAATTAAGCAAATGGATGGGAGACTGTGGAACCCAGATTTCTTACTGTTGGAATAGGAGGTTACAGATAAGCAAGAAAAGGTCAACATCAATAACGATATGGGACTTCCCTGGTGGTCCAGTGGTTAAGACTCTGCACTCCCAATGCAGGGGCATGCGTTTGATCCCTGATCGGGGAACTAAGATCCTATACGCCGCGTGGTGCAGCCAAAACAAACAAACAAACAAAAATAATAATGATGTCATGCTGATACTATGATATCTTAGATAGATGATATGTCATATAACATATATGATATATATTTTTTAAGTTTTGGTATAGCCACTTTATTTATTTATTGTCCACATCATGCAGCTTGTGGGATTTTAGTTCCCCGACCAGGGATCGAACGGGGTCCTCAGCAGTGAGAGTGCAGTCGTAACCACTGGACCACCAGGGAATTCCTCATATATGATATTTGACATCCCTGATATAATGTGATGATAATGGCATTTTACCTCTGTGGTCTTCTTCCCCCAAACCCATAAACGCTAATTATGAGAAAACTAACAGACAAATCCTAATTGAGATACTAAAAATATAAGATGTTATAAGTGAGAGAAATTGAGTGTGGGGAATATGGGAACTCTCTGTACTATCTTTAGAATTTTTTCTGTATATCTAAAAGTATTTCAAAGTAAAAAAGTTTATTTAAAAGATCAACTTTCAAAGTGTCACTTATATTTTTTCTATCAATCTACATAAAATCCAACTGTTAATAACTATTTTGAAAACTCACTTTAATTCTTTTTCTGTTTGTTGCAGTTGTCTGCTTAACATTCCATGTTCCTTCTTCTTGGCTTTAACGATGTTTTCATGACTAGAAAGAGACTCTTTTGCGACACTAAAATCCTTATTCACACGCTCTAACTCACTGTTTAGAAAAGAAATTTTTTTCTCATTGTGATACAGTTGGAAAAGCTGCAGTTGTATCTTGTTTATTTTCAGTTCTTCAAGGAGACTCTGGTAACGTTCTGCCTATAAAACAATACAATTCAACAACAGTTAAAAGGGAGTATATTTTACATTGACCTTTCATAAACTCAACTAGAGTGCCAACAAATGATCGCTAATGAATTTTTATTTTCATCATTAACAAATGTTATTCTTGCCAAAAGTACCATTATTTGGAGAAGACTTCTGCATATGCTTCTACAATAAACCAGTAAAGGACTTTATTTATTTTCTAAAATTTCTTTCTTTATTTTTGGCTGAGTTGGGTCTTTGTTGTGGTGCATGGGCTCCTCATCTCGGTGGCTTCTCTTGTTGTGGAGCACAGGTTCTAGGCATGCGGGCTTCAGTAGTTGAGGCTCACGGGCTCTAGAGCTCAGGCTCAGAAGTTGTGGTGCATGGGCTTAGTTGCTCCGTGGCATGTGGGATCTTCCCGGACCAGGACACGAACCTGTGTCCCCTGAACTGGCAGGCGGATTCTTAACTGCTGCGCCACCAGGGAAGCCCAGTAAAGGATTTTATATTCATGCACTCAGTGGTATGGTGGTAAGAACCATGAAGGGCCACCCACTAACCGAGTCCTGTCCCATTTTTGTCTTGACCTCAGAGTTTGGCAAGCATGTCTGACATCAGCTTCCTCATTTGTAAACTGAAGGAAGTTATATGACTTTTAAGGTCCCCAGAGACTTTAAATTCAATGATTCCAGGTAAAATTCCTTCTATAGGATGTAATTTTTTCTAGGAATAGAACTAATAGGACTATTTTAAAGTTCTAAATTATATGTGAGATGGAAGAATTTCTTTAGTATTTGTGCTATTAATAAAGAAATAAAGTGCTGCCTTAAGAGGAAAGCTCTTAATCAATGAAATATTCCAAGTACTGGGTAAACGGCCATCTGCCAGGATGTTGTAAAAAATAACTGGGAAGGTGGACTACTGTAACTGTCCTTATAATTTTTAAAGGTCTTCAATTCTACACTGCTGTAAGTCGTTTGAGTATATTATGCATACTATAGTTTGACTTTCACTTAACACCACCCCTTTCTACCGACAAAACCAAGGACATACACATACATACAAAAATGTGAAGAAAACAGAGAAACGTCACTAATAAGGAACACATCCACTTTTCATTTATTTCTTCAAATATTTATTAATTGCCTATTGTGTGCCAAACCCTCTTCTATGTACTGGAAATATAGTAGAAAACAAGATCGAAACAGTCTCTGCTCTTGTAAGTTTATAATCTAGTTATTTTAATGGGCAGGGAGGGAAGAAGAGGAGTCAGAGATGAAATAAGCAAACAAATAATACACAAGATAATTTCATACAGCAAAATATGCTACAAAATAGGGACTTCCCTGGTGGTCCAGTGGGTAAGACTCCATGCTCCCAATGCAGGGGGCTCAGGTTCGATCTCTGGTCGGGGAACTAGATTCCGCATGCATGCCGCAACTAAGAAGTCCACGTGCCACAGCTTAAAAAAAAAAAAGATCCTGCATGCCGCAACTAAGACTCGGCGCAGCCAAAATAAATAAATAATAAATCTTAAAAAAAAAATGCTACAAAAGAAACAAAATAGAGTAATGCAATAGTACCAGGGAAGGGATGCTAATTTAGATTGGGGGCGTGGACAGCAAATGCCTGCCTGAGTACATGGCTTTTTTATGAAAACTTGAATAAGAGTAACAGCCATGTAAAAATCAGGTGTACAACTATCTAGGGAGAGGAAATAGCAAAAGCTCCAGGATAGAAGGGAGCATGGTGTTTCCAATAAATAATAAAGGTCAGTGTGGTAGGAGAGTAGAGGAAGTTAAAGCTTCAGAGGTGAACAAGGGGCAGATCAGCAGGCTGGAAAGGGAGACTAGATTCTCAGTGCAATAGGAAGCACTGCTCTCGAAGAGGTTTTATGCAAGACAAAGACAGAATCTGATTTGTATTTGAAAAGGCAAACAGTTATCAACAATATACAAGGCACTACATTAGACATTGTGAAGGGCACCAAGAACTACCACAGAGGGACTTTCCTGGTGGCGCAGTGGTTGGGAATCCGCCTGCTAATGCAGGGGACACGGGTTTGAGCCCTGGTCCAGGAAGCCCCCACATGCCGCGGAGCAACTAAGCCCACGAGCCACAACTATTGAAGCCTGTGCACCTTGAGCCCTTGCCCCGCAGCAAGAGAAGCCTGCGCACTGCAATGCAGAGTAGCCCCCGCTTGCCACAACTAGAGAAAGCCTGCACGCAGCAACGAAGACCCAACGCAGCCAAAAAATTAATTAATTAAAAAAAAAAAAAGAAAGAACTACCACAGAATGGCATTCGCAAAGTGTGGCTATGGCCTCCTAGAGTTTTACAGTTTCACTCTTTCACGGAACCCCTGAGGTCAAAACTAGTTTCATAATACTACTCAGATTTTATTTGCCTTTTTCACTGTGTTGACATCTGCACTGATGCTGTAAAAGCCAATTGAGGGTAAAGCTGCTAGGTCTTAACACAAATAAGATTTAATACAGAAGCAGATATGAGAATTCATCTGTCTTCTATTAAGCTAGATATTAAGGAGATTATAAAAAGGTAAAACAATACCACTCTTCTAATTATTTGGTTTTAGAAAACTCAGTTATTTTTCATAAAAATATGTTACTTATGTTAATATGAAATGAGTTTATTATTATTTTTACACTAATCATTAAAATATATTTTTTAAATGTCTCAGTTTTAATTTTAAATACAATACATATAAGTAGACACAACCCACATGAACAGAAACTCTTTGGGGTCCTCAATAATTTTTAAAGTATAAGAGGACAAGATCCAAAAGTTTGAGAACCTCTGCAATGTAAGATATAAATCCCTCAAGTTTAATTTTAGTTGGGAAAATCAGACATCTTTGCAGTGCAGGTTGTCCTGCCTATTTGGGAGAAAAAAACCCGAACAGTGGAAAATACATCAAAAAGTTTATCTTTGAAGAATAATGGGCTTTATTTGTCTTATGTTATTAAAAGAATCTCTTTAGTAACCCCACACCAATACTTACAATTCTAACACAAAGTTTTTGTATCCAACACTTAATTGGTTACATCATGACACCTTACCTCTTCCTTCTCTAATTTTGCATATTTACGCTCTGCAGCTACATTTTTTTTCTTATTAAAATGAAACTGTACATCTTCTTCGGCTTTCTGTAACTTTCTTTTCTTTTCCTCATATTCTCCTATAAGCTCTCCTGAAGTGCTGATTTCCTCAAAAAACTGCGTTCTTTCTTTGGGTTTTTTCAGTGAAATTGACTCCACAGTTCCCTTTTAAAAATAGTTAAGCACACCAACATATAAAATATAATGATATATTTTCAAAATCATGAATAAAATAAAATACTACAAGCTATTTACCTGAAAAACTAGACAGTTCCGTGCTTTGACTATTATGCCTATCTTTTCTAACTCTGTGATATAAGCAGAACGACTCACAGGACTATCATTAAAACAATATTCTGAGCATCCCCCTAAAATAAAAGAATAAAGGCTGTTATAGGAAGTATAAATACCAGACATATATCAACAACTACTGAAAGCTTAATAAATTTTTTTTCTTACTGAAATAGCCAGTTATGCAATAATATACATGTTAATAAATGCATTTAATCAGTCAACAAATATTTAGTGTCTACTACATGCCAAGGAGTGCTCTACAGTGGTGAACATAACAGATGTCTGACCTCAAGGAGCTGATATCCTAATAATGGAGACAGACAAAAATGAGATATGTAAGTAAAATGACTATCATGCGAGGAAGTGTTAAGTGCTAAGGAGTAAAGTAGAGGTAGGAAGGGGGTGTGGTAGTCTCTGTGTAGGAGAAAGAGGCATTGCAATTTTCAATAGGGTGGTGGAATGGTCTGAATGTTTGTGTCCCCACTAAATTCATATGATGAAATCCTAACCCCAAAGGTGATGGTGTTAGAAGGTGAGGTCTTTGGGAGGTGATTAGGTCATGACAGAGGAGCCCTCATGAATGGTATTAGTGTGCTTATAAAAAGATCCTACAAGGCTCCCTAGTCCCATCCACATGTGAGGATACAATGAAAAGTCTGCACAGAAGAGAGCCTTCATCCAACCATGCTGGCACCCTAAGCTTGTATATTTAGTCCCCAGAACTGTGAGAAATAACTTTCTATAGTTTATAAGCTAAGAAGTCTGTGGTATCTTATTATAATAGCCCAAATGGACTAAGACAGATGAGCTGGGAAGAAGAACAAAGCTGGAGGCATCACACTTCCTGATCTGAAGTTACATTACAAAGCCACAGTAATCAAAGCAGTGTGGTATTGTCATAAAAGCATACAGAACAATGGAATAGAATAGAGAGTCCAGAAAGAAATCTAAGCATCTATAGTTAACTGATCTTCAACAAAGGTGCCAAGAACACACAATGGGGAAGACAGTCTCTTCAATAAATAGTGTTGGGAAAACTGGATATCCACATGCAGAAGAATAAAATTGGACCCTTATACAAAATGGACACCATACACAAAAATTAACTCAAAATGGATTAAAGACTTAAATGTAATACCTGAAACTATGAAACTACTAAAAGAAAACATAGGGGAAAAGCTTCCTGACATTGCTCTGGGCAACCATTTTTTTGGATATGATACCAAAAGCACAAGCAACAAAAGCAAAAATAGACAGGTGGAATTGTATCAAACTGAAAAGCTTCTACACAGCAAGGGAATCAATCAACAGAGTGCAAAAGGTAACCTACAGAATGGGAGAAAATATTTTGGAACCACATATCTGACAGGGGTTAATATCCAAAATGAATAAGGAATTCATATAACTCAACAGCAAAAAACCAAATAACCCAATTTAAAAACGGGCAAAGAACCTGAATAGATATTTCTCAAAAGCTGACATACAGATGGCAAACAGGTATGTTAAAGGGTGCTCAACAGTAGGAATCACCAGCAAAATGCAAATCAAAACCAAAATGAGATATCACCTCAGGCCTATTAGAATCAAAAAGACAAAAGACAAGTGTTGGTAGGATGTGAAGAAAAGGAAACCCTTGAATATTGTTGGTGGGAATATAAATTGGTACAGTCACTATGGAAAACAGTATGAAGATTCCTAAAAGAATTAAAAATAGAACTACCTTATGAGCCAGCAATCCCACTTCTGAGCATATATACAAAAAAAATGAAATCTGTACCTTGAAGAGTTATTTGCACTCCTATGTTCATTGCAACATTATTCCCAATAACTAAGATATGGAAACAACCTAAATGTCTTTCAATGGATGGCTGGATACAGAAAACGTAGGAATATTATTCAGCCTTAAAAAAGAAGGAAATCCTGCCATTTGTGACATCATGGATGAACCTGGAGGACATTATGGTAGTGAAATAAGCCACATACAGAAAGACAAGTATTGAATGATCTCATCTATATGTGGAATCTAAAACAGTTAAACTCAAAGAAGCAGAGAGAAGAATGGTGGTTGCCAGGGGCTTGGGGGAGGGGGAAATGGGGAGATGCGGGTCAAGGGGTACAAAGTTTCACTTATGCAAGATGAGTAAGTTCTGGAGATCTAAGTATAGCAATGTGACTATGGTTAACAATACTGTAGAGTATAGTTCAAATTTGCTAGGAGGGTAGATCTTAAGTGTTCACACACACACAGAAAATAGTAACCGTGTGAGGTGATACATATGTTAATTAGTCTGATTGTGGCGATTATTTCACAATGTATATTAAAACATCAAGTTATACAATTTGAACATATATAATTTTTATTTGTCAATTATACCTCAATAAAGATGGGAAAAAATAAATTTATGATGGTTTATTAAGTAAATAGAGTAAGCTAGGGACTGAGATGGAGACTTTTGATAAAAAAAACTCCAAGAAAGTGAGAAAACTAACCAATGAAAATATCTAGGTGATAAAGTGGTGAAATACTTAAATTATGCACTAAGGTATATGTACATAATAATAAGTATTTCTAAAATTATCTGTGATTGAAGTTGAGGAAAGTTAATAAGAGTATTTATACATTAGAACATTAGAACCATGTTGTAGCGGCAGATTGAAAACAACAAAAAACAAAACCAAGAAATGTCTACTTACAGAGGCTCTGTAAACTCCCAGCATAAATAGAAAAAATATATATACATAACTCTCAATCTTGTTTACTCAGGAAATACAGGGATTCATGAATAAATCATAACAAAATACAAAGTCAAATATTTCACACAATTTGCTTTTTGGTGGTAGGAAAAACTTTCTAAACAAACCAAAAATACACATTTAGTTAGTTCATCACTAGGAAAACCAGATAAACGTAAACAAAGAACCTCAGGAAGGACTTTTATGACATCACTGTCTTTGAGGTAGACTCCCTCCTTCATTTTAACCGAATAACCAGGGAGAAAAACGCTACTTGACAGTAGGGGAATTTGAATAAATATGTCTGCTTAAAGAAAAGTCTGGTGTAGAATCAAACAGGTTCTATTACTTGCTACCCAAGATAAAAAAATACCTCGGATAGTCCTTGCAAATGTTTTCTCTTCTCCACTTTCTTCCACGTATACAATTTTTACACTTGCAGAAGAAGAAACAGGCTTTCCAATATGTGCTCCATGAATAAGTTCTTGAATAGTTTTCACTCTTAAATTAGCTATTTTTTCTCCCATTACAAAACTAAGTGCATCCATTACATTAGATTTTCCTGGGGAAGGAGAGAAAAAGTTATTTATTCTTAATGATAAAAACCCTTGCCCAGAGCCAAAGAAACCAGGCTACCAAGGGCCAATACACGTATCTAAATAGTACTGTCTTTTCTGTATTCAAAATGCATGTGACGGAACAATTTTATGTAGATAACTGGTTTCTATGCAGCTATGGTAGAGTATTAAGTTATCTAAATGTAAGGATCTATACATGGATCTAAGCCCCAGCTCTCTCCCGCTATTAAGTATTATACCATGGCAAATCACTTAACTTCTCTGAATTTCAGTTATCCCCACTTTATAAATTTTAAGTGTCACACATTTAAAAAAAATGGCTACCTCCAGGATTTTCCCAAAGGCTAGACTAGGGTTGCTAGAATATTTATGATTGGTATGTGTTGGTAGTGCAGAAAAGTTATATAGCATGTCCAAGCTTGCTATCTGCTTAAAGTCCTGCTTACAAGGTTAGCTGGCATCATGGGATTGGGATTTGGATTCTGTGAGGGTTTCCACCACTTTCTGATAAGAATGCTTCACTGTGCCTAAACTGTTTATATAAACAATATGATTTATGCTGAATACTTGCTTTCTTTGTAGGAGTCTGGAATTTTGGTATGTGCTAGGCAGAGGTGCTTATGTGACCATTTCCCAATAAAAACCCTGGGGGTTGAGTCTTTAATGAGGTTCTTGGGTAAACAACATCTCACATGTGTTGTCACAAATCGCTGCTGGAGGAATTAAGCCTGTCCTGTGTGACTCCACTGGGGGAGGATTCATGGAACCTTGCACCTGGTTTCCTCAGAGTTCCTCATGTGCCTTTTCCCTTTGCTGAGTTTGCTTTGTTTCCTTTTGCTGTTATGAGTAACAGTCCTGGGTACAACTATATGCTGAGTCCTGGGAGTCCTCCTAGTGAATCACTGAAACTGGGGGTAGTCTTGGGGACTCCCAACTCAAATGGCAAACTGTTCTCCAACCATGAGCCGACAGTTTAAGACAATTTCCAAGGTGCAATGTCATTTCAGCTACTACCATCTGTACTTAATTTTCTTTCTTTTTCACATTCGTTCCCTCATATCCACAAGCAATTTAAATTTCTAGTGCCAAAAGCAGGGAAAGTAACATAAACAAGAGAATACTGCCAATCACTGGAAATATGGCTTAGTTTTAGAAGTTCATGATCTTTCTAAAAAGAACTAGAAGTGGTTAAAAATGCTGCAAATGTATTTAACTAAGTCTCAGTTAACTAACAGGTATGAAACATGGCTTTTTTGGGTTAACTGATAATCTGCAGATTGAGAGCTACTGTAAGATGGTTACATATATAGGACCAAACGAACAATTGAATTATTAAGTCTCACAGTAACAGAATTAAACAGAAACTGGTTTTGGTCAATCCTTACTGAAAGTCTACCTAAAATAAACACTTCCCCATCCAAATTCATTCATTACATTAATTCTTTTGTGTGCTAGGTCATAAGGATACAGTAAAAGAACAAGAGAGACACAACTCTGTCTAATGAATGTTATAATCTATTAAGAAAGTCAAACAATAAACAAAAAAGAATTATATATTATAAGTATCATGAGGAAACAAACTGAGTGATGAAATAGACAGTAACTGGGAGAGGTAACTTCAGATAGGATGGTCAGGAAACATTTGTTAAGTGCCTAGCTTAACAACCACCTGTTGGCAAAAATGAATGAATCAATGAACCAAGTTAAGTTTTGTAATGGTCAGAGCAGGAACCTCTGCTATAAATAATTCAAAGCCAACATCAGGAAAATAATAATTCTGGAAGAGTTACCTTTTAGACTATCATTACTTGATGAAGATGAACCAAATATTCAAAGACATAAAAATTACAGTATCACTCTCCCATCTCAAAACCTCAATATTTGCCACTCATTTGCCCTCTTAGCAACAGCTGGTAAGTTCCTTTTTTTAAAAAAATTAATTAATTTATTTATTTTTGCTGTGTTGGGTCTTCATTTCTGTGCAAGAGCTTTCTCTAGTTGTGGCAAGCGGGGGCCACTCTTCATCGCGGTGCACGGGCCTCTCACTATCGCGGCCTCTCTTGTCGCAGAGCACAGGCTCCAGACGCGCAGGCTCAGTAGTTGTGGCTCACGGGCCTAGTTGCTCCAAGGCATGTGGGATCCTCCCAGACCAGGGCTCAAACCTGTGTCCCCTGCGTTAGCAGGCAGACTCTCAACCACTGCGCCACCAGGGAAGCCCCATTAAGTTCCTTTTTAATTTCAGCTCTGCATATCTCTTCCAATCTGCTCCTTCTTTACCATCCTTCTAGTTATTCAAGTACTCCTTACTCCCAAGAGCCTCCTAGCTGGACTCAACCTTCACTCTCTTGCCTCTTCAAATGCATTCATTCATTCTACAAACATTTATAGAACACCTATTAATCAGGCATTCTCCTAAGTACTCAGGCTAAAAAGAAACAGTATGTAGAGTTTTCCCCTAAGGTACTTACAGTGGGGAATATGATCAATTTTTATTGAACCTCATTTTGTGCCAGACACTCCACATCTATTATTTTATTCAGTCTTTGCAATAATCCTGAGAGATAGATATTTAATTTGCATTTCATAAGTTAAAAAGCAGAGGCTCAAAGTCAAACAAATCATGTTTTGGGGTTAGGCGTCTGATTCCAAAATCTATACTCTTCCCACTAAAAGGAGGAAATTATAACTTACTATAGTAAGTTCTAAGATAAAATTAACACAAAGAACTATGAAGCATTTAAGAGAAGCACTAACGACTGGAGACTCTGAGTAGACTCTGCAGGAGATAATTCTGGGCTAAGTTTTAAAGAGTAAGTAGAAGTTTGGGGAGGCAGTGCTGAAGGTAAACATAACCACTCCAGGAAAAGATGATAGCTTGATCATTAGTACAAATGGGAAAGCAAGGTACCATTCCAGTGAGAAAAGGGTAAGTAATAATATAGAGGTGGAGCAAAGCTTACAAGGTTGGAAATGATAAGAGAGAAATAAACTTCATGCTGAAGATTATGTGACGCCATAAAGGATTTTAGGAATAGCAGTGACGTTTCCAGATGCATTTTATAAGGATTTCTGAGATAACAACCCACCAGAAAAATGGGCAAAGAACATAAAAGGGCAATTCAGAGAAACAGAAATACAAAAGGCCCTTAACCATATGAAAAGACACTTGAGCTCAGTCATAATAAGAGAAATGTAAATTAAAACTGTTTTGACTACCATTTCTCACTTACTAGACTGGCAAAAATCCAAAATTTTGAAAACATATTCTTAAACAGGACCTCTCATTAAATTACTGTTGGGAGTACAAAATGATACAACCACTGTGGGGGGTAGTTTGGCAATAGCTAACTAAATTATAACTTAGCTTTTGAACCAGCAATTCCACTTCTGGAAATCTATCTCCCTGATACATGTGCAAAACTACACAATGGCAAATACACAATTATACAATTATAAGGTCATTTCTAACAGAAGTAGATTGGAAACAACTTAAGTGTCCAAAAATTAAAGGACCACTTGAAATAACTATGTAACAGCCACACAATGGAGAATTACACAGCAACAAGAGAACAGAAGAGGAAGTGGGAAATGAAAAAAGAAAAGTACATAACAGCATATATAGCAAAAAACCAAATACGAACTTTTACTTAAGGAAAAAGTGTGGGGTTGGGAATAACAATACACACATATTTGCTAGCATTTGCATAAAGAAACACTGAAGAATAATCAAGAAATTAATGGTTATGTATAGAAGGTGAAGAAGAGCGGGACACAGAAACTGAGTTGGACCCCTTCTGCTTGCCCCACCCTGCTTCTGCCTTTATCCACAAGCTCTCATGCCTTTGAGCTTCTAGTTGGATTTGGCCAATGGAGAGCCCTGGCAGGAGGGAAGAAGGGAAAAGAGTGAGGTCAGGGTATTTACTTCCCTATTTTCCTCTGTAAGGTGGCTTCTGACTTGCTGTGCCCTTCAACACCAGGTCACTGGCTTTTTGAAGTTCCTTGTGGGTTCCTTCCTCTCTGAGCCTTGGGGTGGCAGCAGCTCCACTGCTGCTAGCTGTGTGATCCCTCTATTCTTTGGGATTCCTCTACAGCCCTCCCACACCTTTGTAATTAGTCCCTTTGTAAATAAATCTTCCTCAAACTGCCCTAATTTGAGTGTGCCACTTGTTTCCTGTTGGGACCCTGACAGATACAGGGAGCAGGGGTAGAAGCAAGATTTCTGTGTATACTTTTCCATAGAGTTTTGACCTTTAAAGTATGTATACGCATTCCTGATTTAAAAAAAAAACCCTAAATTGAAAAAATCCCATAAATGAAAACAATCACAAACAAGTAAACTTAACTGAATATTAAATTGGTAACATAGGCATACTGAGAAATGATTTATTTCAAGGGACTTCAGATCACAGAATTCTGACTGTACATTCTTAGTAGGATCCATTCTAAGAACCAAAAAGAAGTACAAAGGAATTTCAAATTTCCTTCAGTTGCTTTATTATTTATAATGTTATTGGTAGTTTAAGACAGTTTTCTTTATATTTTAAGTTAAAGCAAATAAGTAATTATATTAGTCATATTAGGAAATAAGATTTTCAGAGTAAGAAAAAATATTTACAATGACAAAAAGCAAGGAACAGTGAAAACACAGTTAAAAGTGAATGGAGGGACTTCCCTGGTGGTGCAGTTGTCACGGGTTCGAGACCTGCTCCGGGAAGATCCCACATGCCGTGGAGCAACTAAGCCCGTGCGCCACAACTACTGAGCCTGCACTCTAGAGCCCACGAGCCACAACTAGTGAGCCCGCATGCCACAACTACTGAGCCCACGCACCTAGAGCCCGTGCTCCGCAACAAGAGAAGCCACTGCAATGAGAAGCCCGTGCACCGCAACGAAGAGTAGCCCCTGCTTGCCACAACTAGAGAAAGCCCGCGCACAGCAACAAAGACCCAATGCAGCCTAATTAAATTTTTTTAAAAAGTGAATGGAAAAATATCAGCATGAACTCAAATTTTAAAAATTACTGTAACATGAAAAGATGTTCAAAATCATATTAGTAATTAGGAAAAAGCAAATCAAAACTATAATGAAATACCACTTCACATCAACTAGGATGGCTAAAAGAAATCACACAAACAATAGCAAACAACTGCTGGTGAAGATGTGGAGAAATCTGAACCCTTATTCATTGACAATGGAAATGTAAAGCCAGACACAAAGGGCCACATATTGTATGATTCCATTTATATGAAATGTCCAGAACAGGCAAATCCATAGCGACAGAAAGTAGATTAGTGGTTGCCAGGGACTGGGTAGAGAGGAGATAATGGGGAATGATTACTAATGGGTACAAGGTTTCTGTTTGGGATAATGAAAATATTCTAGAATTAGATAGTGATGATGGTTATACAACTCTATGAATATACTAAACATCACTGAAGTGTACACTTTAAAAGGATACATTTTATGATATGCAAATGACATTTCAATAAAGCTGTTATTATTAAAAAAAAAGAACAAATCTGAAAAAGCACTTTATGCATTTTCTAGCCCCATCCTCTGAAATGACCCAGAACCACTGTTACCCAAATGCACTGAATATTCTAGTTCCCAGATGGCGGTCTTTAATACCTTACCTTCTAAAAAAAAAACAGAAATCATTGGAGAAGTGGCTAATTCCAAGTCTGAGGCAGAGAAAATTGAAGATAAGCCTGAAAACTGGGACATCTTACGTTAGAAAGCAAGGAAGCTTTCAAATATTAATGAGGTCATGACCAAAGGACACAGGAGGCAGCTTGAAGGAGCTCCCACTGATTAAAGTTATGAAAATCTGAGCATCAAAAAGAATGATTTTGGTGGATTAAAAACACAGTGTACGGGGCTTCCCTAGTGGCGCAGTGGTTAAGAACCTGCCTGCCAATGCAAAGGACACGGGTTCGAGCCCTGGCTCGGGAATATCCCACATGCCGCGGAGCAACTAAGCCCGTGCGCCACAACTAATGAGCCTGAGGTCTAGAGCCCGCAAGCCACAACTACTGAGCCCACATGCCAACATGCCTGTGTGCCTAGAGCCCGTGCTCCGCAACAAGAGAAGCCACGACAATGAGAAGCCTGTGCACCGCAACAAAGAGTAGCCCCCACTCACCACAACTAGAGAAAGCCTGCGCACAGCAATGACGACCCAACACAGCTAAAAATAAATAAATTTATAAAAAAACAAAACAAAACACACTGCACCAATGAAAATCCAGGTGTCCTTTTTTTTTCTTTTTTAACAGTATCCACCTTGTGAGCTGCTCAGTTTTCTCTGCTTCTCCTTGCTCAAGAGTAGGACAGAAGCGAATACATATGTGAAGCAAAACGAGTGTCTTCAGCTGAGCAGGCAGCAAGAAAGGGAGGATCACATGGGAAGTTCTTCAATGCCTGATTAAGCTGTGCCAAGTTCAGAAAAAGTTTGCTGACCCCTGCTCTAGACTCAGAAATGGAATGTTGCATAGATGACCAGAGAGAAAAATAACAGGATTTAAAAGAAAGGTTGTTGAGACGTGGATGGATCTAGAGACTGTCATAAAGTGAAGTAAGTCAGAAAGAGAAAAACAAATATCGTATATTAACGCATATTATGTGGAACCTAGAAAAATGGTACACATGAACCGGTTTGCAGGGCAGAAATTGAGACACAGATGTAGAGAACAAACGTATGGACACCAAGGGGGTAAAGCGGCAGGGGTGGGGTGTGGTGGTGGTGTGATGAACTGGGCGATTGGGATTGACATGTATACACTGATGTGTATAAAACTGATGACTAATAAGTACCTGCTGTATAAAAAAGTAAATAAAATAAAATTCAAAAAAAATAAAATCAAATAAAAGGTGAAAACAAAATCCATGTGTCCATAATGATACCAACAACAAAAAAAGAAAAACTCACTTTCACTATTTGCCCTATTAAAACTCTTTTCTGGGCTTCCCTGGTGGCGCAGTGGTTGAGTCCACCTGCCGATGCAGGGGACACGGGTTCATGCCCCGGTCCGGGAAGATCCCACATGCTGCAGAGCAGCTGGGCCCGTGAGCCGTGGCCGCTGAGCCTGCGCATCCGGAGCCTGTGCCCCGCAACAGGAGAGGCCACAACAGTGAGAGGCCCGCATACTGCAAAAAAACCCCAAAACTCTTTTCTTTGAAAATACCACCTAAAAGGGGCACACATTTATTCTGATTTTACAGTGCAAACTGCATTTTACGTTAATCAAATAACCCCAATTAATGAAGTAAAACTTTTTTTTAAAATATGGGAATATCATCCAATGAATGTAGAAAGCATGACAGGATTAGAAAAACCTGGTTTTGCAAACCTGAATGAAACACTGGCTCAGGCAAGGTTATTAATTGGCATTAAAACCATTTGGGTAAATGGCTGATAGAGAATATTTGTATAATGCCAAAGTAACACTAGAACACTAGGCTAGAAAGGTTACAGCTAACTGTATAATGGAGAGATCACTGTCACCACCCTAATCCAGGGGTCAATCTTAGCATCACCAGATATTATGTGATATAAGGTAATGTGAAGTACACAATAGCACCTAAAATGAAGTCTAGCCAAAAATCTTTAATTTTGAACCATCTACTTTTTAGACATCTTCCAGTTCAAAAAAATAGAGGGGATAGAGGAACAAACTAAACTACATCATAAGGAAGCAACCAGACACATCTAAACATTCTATGGAAAAACGTTTTCAACCTTTTCAATGAATCTGTTATAAATTAAAAAAAGAACTATGCTAAATTAACAGAGATCTAAGGGATATAACAATCAGATGCAATATGTGATTCTGGGATGGAAAATGGTTTGGTCAAAGAACACTATGGAGTAAACTGAGGAAATGTGAATTTGAGCTGGGCATCAGATGAAATGCACTAAGAAAGAAAGGTGAGGATAATTGTCTGAAAAGAGTGAGTTATACAACAGTATGTATTGTATAACCTCATTTTCATTAAAAAAAAAGTTTGCAAGGAAAAAGATCTACATGGACATGTCCTAAGGTATTACAATAGTACTGTCTGGATTGTGGGAATACGTTTTTACTTTTTTACTCGTTTATTTTCTAATTTTTTACAATTCATATATAGTGCTTTTGTAATAATAAAATATTATTTTTAAGAATTCAGCTGCCAATCTGGATTACCTAAAATGGTTTTTTAAAATAACATTTTTATCCTGATTAGAACAGTAAACCATTCAATGTAGGCTTTTGGAAAACAGAAAAGTATTTTAAAAATCACCTGAAAAATCACACCATCTGGAAAAAACTATTGATGGAAATGGATATTGAATTTTGTCAAATGCCTTTTCCTCAAAAAAATAAAATGAATCTTCTTTCTTGAAGGAACAAATGAAGATTACTGTGGCAGCAGTGTGCCACATGGATTAAAGTAGGGTAAGACCAGAGGTTGGGAACTTAGCTAAAAGGTGACTGCATTAATCCAAGGAAGAAATGATGAGTGTGAGATAATGTGTTAGCAGCGGCAACAGAGGGAAGAGGACAAGGTTATTAAGGAGGCAGGACTGGAATGATGGGTAATGTATTGGCTGTGACAGGGAGAACTTATCAAGGATGATGGAGAATTTATTAAGGTAGCAGCCATATGAAACCCTGTGAGAAAGGCATTCTAAGTCCAAGGAACAGAAAAAGAAAATGCTAAAACCCAGAAACAGCAATGAGCTTGGTCTGTGTAAGGAAAGCTAAAAAAGCAATTCTGACCAGAGAACAGTAAATGTGGAGGAAGAGAATATTTGAGAAGAGAAACATACAGGGGTCAGATTATAAAGGGCTTTGTGGATCATGCTAAGAAATATGGATTTTACTCCAAGTGCAGTGAGAACGCACTGCACAGAGACAAAAAAGGAAGCAGAAGGACCTGTTAGGAGATTATAGCGATAGTCCAAATGAGAGCTCTAGCAGCTTCAACTGTAATAGTGAAGAGTGGCAAGAAACAATTGGATTCAGGATGCATTTCAGAGGTAGAGTCATTAAGATTTATAGGCGACTGGATGAGGAAAGTGGGGTGTAGAAGGTAAAAGGAGGAATCAAGAATTACTCTGGCTTTCTGTCTGAATAAATGAGTAAATTGTGCCCTTTACTGAGCTGGTAAAGACCTAAGAAGGAACAGGTTTGTTGTTTGGTAGTGGTGGGGGAGAGGAAATTAACTACTCTTCCTGATTATATTGTTTTAGATGGCTACTAGAAATAGGAAACTAAATGCTAAATATTATAGGCTGGAAATATAATTTGGAAAGTCAGTAGCTTAAGGATGGGACTGGATAAGACCACCTGGGGAAAGGAGGGAGAGATGAAATGTGGTCTACCTTGCCTCCTTGACAGCAAGGCCTTCCCATGACCAACCTCTTTTAAAACACCCCCAGCATTTACTATTCCCCTCCCTTGTTTCTCTTTAAAACTTAACACTTTAGGGGTTTCTGTGGTGGCGCAGTGTTTAATTAAGAATCCGCCTGCCAACGCAGGGGACACGGGTTTGAGCCCTGGGCCGGGAAGATCCCACATGCCGCGGAGCAACTAAGCCCATGCGCCACAGCTACTGAGTCTGTGCTCTAGAGCCCGGGAGCCACAACTACTGAGCCCACGGGCTGCAACTACTGAATCCCGTGCGCCTAGAGCCCGTGCTCCGCAACAAGAGAAGCCACCGCAGTGAGAAGCCTGAGCACTGCAACGAAGAGCAGCCCCCGCTCGCCGCAACTAGAGAAAAGCCCGCACACAGCAACGAAGACCCAACGCAGCCAAAAATAAATAAATTTATAAAAAATAAACAACCCCCCCCCAAAATCCCTTAACACTTTAATATTCTATATACTTTTCATATTTAGTTTGTCTGTTTCTCTGCACTTGAATGTCAGTTCTGTACAGGCAGGAATTTTTATATCATGTTCACTGATGAATCCCCAACAACCTAGAACAGTGCATGACACACAGTAGGCAATTACTTTTAAATGAATGAAATACTGCTGAAATGTCAAACAGAATGAGGACAGGGAACTAACCGCTGACTTTTATAAGATATAGCTCAACAGTGACCTAGATAAGTGTCATTTCAGTAGACTTTGAGGCTGAGAACTGAATCAAGGCGGCTGAGAAGAGAATGGAACTACAGACAATGGTTTCAGAGTTTTGCTGCACTGATAAAAAAAGAAAAATGGGGCAACAGCCTAAGGAGACAGTGAGGTTCAAGGGATTTCCCCCTAAGCATTTCATCATAAAATTTTCAAACATACAAGAAAGTTGAAAGAATTTCATAGTAAAAATCCATATATTTACCACTAAATTCCATAATTAACATTGTACTATACTTGCTTTTCACACATCAACTGATCCTCGATGTCCTGAGAGTGTTCATAAGGCATGTGTGTATTTATGCCAATAAAAATTATCCAATAAGGGAGAAAGATACAATTCAAGAGAGAAAGATAATAATTACAAAAGCAAAGAACTGAGGAGGGGACAGGATCCAAAGCACAAGTGGAGAGGACGGCCTTAGATATAGACTCAGGCACCCTTGTGGTAGTTCACTGATAAAAATCCTTCGAAGTCTAACTCTTTTTTTCCAGAAAGTTAAATATAAACTCTTCACTCTGGCAAGGACTTATCCAACAGAATTCCATTATATCCCACAACTTCTCTAAATATGCACTATATTCTGGCCAATTTGGACTATTACCTGCCCCACAAATAGACTTTCACAAACCCCTGGAAAAATACTCTTTATGCTTTGAGCCCAGGTCAAATGCCAACTCCTCTAGAAAACCTTTCCTAATCTTCACCTCTTCCTGCTCAAAACTCCCCAAATCAGATGTTGTATTTTTCTTGTTTAAAGTTTCATAAGCAGTGTTATCTGGCTTTCTATTTCAATTAGTGTGTCATTTTCTTATACTCCCTATATCTTCAGAGCAGGAGCTGTCTTAATCTACACACCTTCTTTTGCTCCTAACATTATATATAGGCAACAACCATTTATTTGCTGCATCTGAGTGGAAAACACGAATGTTAAAATTTAAAATGAAAAATTTCTGCTACCCATAAAAAGCCCCAAATTAGATTTTATTGACAACAAATAAGGGACTTCCCTGGTGGTCCAGTGGTTAAGACTCCATGCTTCCAATGCAGGGGGTGCGGGTTCGATCCCTGGTTGGGAAACTGAGATCCCACGTGCCATGTGGCATGGCCAAAAAATTGAAAAAGTAAAAAAATTAAAAAATAAATAGATAAAAACAAACAAATGAGAACATGTCAAGTTTTGGCAGGTGGTGACAATAGAAAATTATTACAAAAAGTATGACTAACTAAATTAAAGTATAACAGGAAATGAGCATGATGGAAAATTATCAGTTGGTTTAACAAATTCTATCTGAATGTGCCAGTAATTCTGTAAGATTTTAAAAAATGATGATCTACCAACAAGTGCTCAAATGAACACACAAATAGAATATCATCCATTACATCGGTCATGGCTAAGTACTATACTGAGTTTGGGCCTTCATATAGCAAAAAGAATGTTAACACTTTAGGCAAAATTGAAAAATAAGTAAACCAGAAATTTCTGTTGTGGACAGATGGTACTGAAGACACTGCTGAAATGATCCACACTGGCTTTACCCGGTTCTAAGCATAGTCTCCAGGATACCAGTGATTCTCTAGAGGGGAGTTGAGCTTCCAGGGCATGTGGATCTAGGGAGAGCAAGAGGATTTGTAAAGGCATTTTCACAATCACGTTAAGATATGTTGTTAATCACAAAAAGTATTTTTAAATTAGGGAAAGAATGTGATTTTGAAACTCGTTTGGCACTAGGTGAAACAAGTTCAAAGCACCATCTTCACAGGATCTTGAATGGTGACGGGCATGTAGTTCAAGTGGACTAAACGATGTTCAAGAGTCTGCGTGGATACTCATTCCAAGTACCGCACTGTTCGGAGTTGCAAAATGTAACTGAGCAACCCTTCACGTAATCACCGGTTAAAAGGTGAAAATCCCCTGGTGGTGGGCTCAGCAACTTCCCAATAAAAGAGTGGAGAAGATTAGTTAGGGTAACGGTGCAGGAGTGATTCCAGTAATTATTTTTTCAATGTTTTCTGATAACAGAATAAAGTGAAAATGAGGAAATCTATTACACAGAAGAGGCAAGGAAATCTTCAAATATGTGAATGCATCTAAGCTCAGGTATTCTTTCGCATATACTAAGTGCAAAAGAAACCCTTCAACAGCAGCTGTTTTTGTAAGGCGACAGAAATTTCACGATAGTTACACAGTAATTATATTCCAGATTTGGTGTGCGGGGAAAGCACACATTCAAGGGTCCTATTCGTGTCTGTCAAATAAATTGATTTACTGAGGCTAAGAAAGGAAAGCTGGGCTAAGAGAGCCAAACTGGAGGCTCCGGATTTCAGAAGGCTCTCAAGGTCACTATCCTTTCAGGCCCTACTCCACCTGCCCTGCTCATGACCCCAGTTTCCCATCATGGAGCCAAAGGGAGCCTGGCCAGGCCCCAACTCCAGTTCAGACTCTGCCACTTACTGGGCAACCCTGGAAACTCATCTGGCCCCTCTGAACCTCAGTTTTCTCCACTGTAAAATGGGGATCATAGCCATTTGTGAGGATTAAAAAAAAAAAAAGAGCGGGGCCAGGAACTCAGGAATAAGCTCAACAAACGCGGCCATTTTCACAATATTCCTGCGAAGCTTCCTTGGATCCAAATGGTTATTCGGGCTCCTTGGAACCAATGACTTCCTCCCGATCTCGCTCCCACTTAATCTTTTTGGATGAGAAAGGGAAGGGGATGGAGAGGAGAGGTGACCAAAGCTGAGGGCCGAAGAAGCCCACGGGGACGGGGCAGGGCGGGGGTAGGGGAGCAGGGTCCAGGGTG
>NW_020172451.1:4182174-4206662 GCF_003031525.2 Neophocaena asiaeorientalis asiaeorientalis | reverse complement strand
CGGAGGGCGAGGCTCAGGCCCCTGGGGTGTTGTCGGAGGGCCGGGGGTCCGGGGCCGAGGGCTAGTGTCAACCTAGGGTGGACGGCAAGCAACTCCCTGCCACCTCCAACCCGCCCTGGGCGGAGTCTGAGGGTCGCCTCCCACCCCATCCCCCGTCCCCGGGGTGGACAGCGAGGGTCGAGCCCGAGTCCAGGCCGCGAGGCCACCCTCACATCCCCTCAGGCGGGAAGAGGCCCGGACGACCGCAGCAGGCGGGGGCGTTCTAGGTCCCAAGTTACCGGAGCCGTTGGGGCCAATGATGCAGGTGAACCTCCTGAAGGGGCCTATGACCTGGCGGCCCCGCCACGACTTAAAGTTCTCCACGAGCAGCAGCTCCAAATGGCCCATGGCTGCGCCCTCCGCGCCTCTGCCGCGTCCTCACACGCCGACCAGAAAAGCGCGGGAAGGGCCTTGCGCCGTCTCGCGAGAGGAAAGCGAGAACACGAGCGAGCCCTGCGCTGTTTCTTAGCAACCGGAGTTGTTTATGTTTCCGAGGAAACTGGGTCTCCTCGCCTCTGGCGCGGTGGGAGAAGGCCAGACTGAGAACTTCTGGAGCAGGCTCAGATCCCACCAGCCCAACCTCCTAGGGAGCCAGCCTCGCTTGGCTTGAGCTTGTTTTATGTTTGTTGTCTTTTCTTTTAATCTCACATGTTTTAAAAACCTCTTAGAATTTCTTGGCGATTCGCAGTCATGGAGGTAGCGCAGCTCAAGGACCTGGAGGAGGACTTCGGCCTGGCCAAAAGGAGATATGCGGAGCTGCGCAGGCAGAAACGGATCTTCAATGCCAGGAACAGGATCATCGGGGTGAGACCCTCCGGCCCGGAAGGGAAAGGGGCCAGGAGGGAATGTGGAGGAGCGGCTGGGGGCGAGCGAGGCGGGCGGCGGGAAACAAGATGTGATGAACCCTTGGAATGAAACTTTTGATCTAGGCACAGCTGCAGACGGCTCCAGGCTTTGCCGGGAAGATTTGTTCCATGTATTGACTTTGCTGAGGATGGGAGAGACCTTAACAGACCAGATAATGCCCCCTGCCCCTTGCCAGACAGGCAAATTGAGTCCTGCAGTGGGGACAGAGCTTGCCTGCAGTTAATGGCCAGAGACTGGAACGTGATTCCCCTCTCTCTGAGCCGGATTTTCTACATTGCCAGGAATTCCCTCCAGTCCGTTCATTTGACAAATGCCAGTGGAGTTCCTATTTTGTGGCAAGCCTGAGCTGGACCCAGGAGATGAGGAGCAAGGCAATACTTGACCTTGCAGAGTTCATAGCCCAGAGTGGAGGAGGCAGGCATTAAAATGGTCACATTATAATGCAGTGGAGTCAGTGCTGTGAGGGAGGCGAGCAAAGGCTGCCAGGGAGCACCAACTGGGGCTGGGAGAGGAAATCAGAGAGGACTCCCCAGAGGAGGTGATGCCTAAGCAGTATTCTGAGGATGAGGATCTATTGACTGAGAAGGGGAGAAGGAAGCTCTAGGGAAATTTAAGACAGGCTGAAGAACCAGCTATAAGCAAAAGCATCTGGGTATGACAAGTTTTGGCTTACAGTAGGATTGTTATCAACTGAATCAAATTATCTGGCTCTAATTCCCTTTGTTTTCCTTTCCCAGGGAGACACAGAAGCCTGGGATGTTCAGGTTTGTGACCAGAAGATAAAAGAAGCAACTGAAAAAGCTAGACAGGAAACCTTTGGTGAGCATTCCCTGAATGGCCATCTAGCGGTTCAGGGCTGTGTGCCTTTCGACCTCAGTTCACATTTCCTCACATATGTAAAAACTTGCAATTTTCATGCTTTTCCTCCTTTTAAAACTTCACAATTTCTTGTGCTCAATTAACTTAATGCACTGATGCTTCCTCACTTAAAAGAAAAACAGCTATTGAATTCTATGTGAGCTGTAGGAAATATATTGTGAGGATAAATGTATGTTTTTTCTCTGTTTTCTTAAAAAACTGGGTATGAAAAACTTTAAACACACAATTTTCTGCCAAAAAGTTCAAGACCTTCTACCGGGGACAGCTGTTTACAGTAGACAACACACACTCCTGAGCTCATACCCCCGAGCTGACTCAGAGCCAGATGTGGTTCAAATAATAGTGTTCCAGCTCTTAGATCAAATACTCAAATAGTATTCCTTTTCCCCCATCATGTCTAGCAATTTCTTTTAAAGCACTGTAAAGATTTTTTAAATAGAAAAATGCAGCGTACAAAATTGTATATACAGTGGGTTATCAATTAAGTTTAAATACATATATAAATATATCTTTTAAAATACATAAAAATATGCTTAGAAAAAGACAGAAAGGAAATATACCAAAATGTCAGCAGTGGTAAAGTTGGAGTGATGGCATGATGAGTGAAATTGATTTTCTTCTTTATACTGTTTCATATTTTCTAAATCTTTTACCTTTTAAAATTCTAGCTTAAAGTAATTCAAACCTGTGATAAATCATAATGGAAAAGAATATGAAAAAGAATATATGTATGTATAACTGAATCACTTTGCTATATAGCAGAGGCTAACACAACATTGTAAGTCAACTATACTTCAATAAATTTTTTGTTTAAAAAAGTAATTCAAACGTACAAAAATGACGTGACAGACATATACATACCCACCACCAGACAAGATATGAACATTTTGCCAAACTGGCTTTAGATATCTTAAGCATGCTTTTTGAAAATTAAATGTTATACAGACATAGCTAAAGCTCTCCCCCACCTTACCATTTTCCTCTTCTTCCCTTCTCAGAGGTGTGATCATTCCATGCATGTTTCTGTACTTGTACTATTTACGTATGTACATCCATGACAATATAAAATTCGTGTGTGTGTTTTAAAATTTTACATAAATGATGTTATATTGAATGTATCCTTTTGCAACATTTAAAAAATTCAACAGTCTATTTTTGGAATTTATAGGTGATCTACATACAGAATATTCATTTTAATTGCTTTATGATATTTTGTCATATGAATTTTAACCACAATTTCTTGATTCCTCTACTGGTGGCTGATTTAGATTTTTTCCAGTTTTTTAATGACTGTCCTGCATTATGTCCCAATGTTCATGTCCCTGGTGTACCTAGAAATGGAATTGATAGGTCATAGTATATGTATGTTTTCAGTTTTACAGATGTTGGCAAATTGCTTTCCAAAGTTATAAAAGTGTACCAAGTTACACTCCCACAAGCAGTAAACGAGAAATCTTTGTTTCCCCACATCCTTACTAATACCTGCTATTATTTGCATTTGAAATGTTTCTCCAATTCATTGGATGTTTCCCATCTTGTAAGGTTGATGATCTTTTCACAAGTTTATTGACCATTCAGGTTTCTTTATATTGATTTGCCTTTTCCTCTCCTTGGCCCCCTTTTTGGTTAGGCTGTTTATTGTTTTTTTTTTTAAGTTGATTTGTAAGTGCTTTTTAAATATTCAGAAAACTAATCCTTTAATGGTTGTGTTAAGTTTTTGGAAGGTTGGATTACTTTTAGAATCACTAAAAATCATTTTTTAAGTGGATTTGATCTTGGAGAGGCAGCAGTGAGTGGTGGCGTGAAGCAAGATCTTAATTCCCTGCCCTGGAATTGAACCTGGGGAGCTTGGATGAAAAGCAGGAATCCTAGTCACCACACCCCCTGGCTCTTGCCCCCAGTGAAAAATGCATTTCTCACGGAGGCAAAAACTGTAAAAACAGGTACAAAGTTTATTATTAGAGACACAGCACAACAAGTGGGAGAGCATACAGAGAAACAGTTTGCTTAGTTAAGACGGAAGCAGGGCAGAGATGCACATGGGGAGAGAAAGGGTGTGGGTGTCCCCCCTAAAGAGGAGGGGCCCAGTAAAGAGGTGGTGACGTCATTCATATAGGGCAGTTCTTCCGGGTCTGTTTACCTTTGGCCAATCATCTGGCTTCTTTTTCTACACGTGACCTGCCCTAGGACCCTCCCCAGCATGCGTGTGCAAATTTTTTTGCAAGATGGTATTTCAGCCCAGAGGCCTATGGGTCGGCCTTAGCATCATCTGTTATGGAGTGGTGCCCCCTCCTTTTTTGACCCCCAAGGAGCCTTTCTGCGCATGTGCAATGTCTCCCTTGCCCCAAGGATGGGAAATATGTGACCTTTTGATACTTTACCCAAACAAGGGTTAGCCCCTCTCTGTTCCTGCCACGACTGTTATCTTCGGGCGTCCTCAGGAGACAAAGCCTGGCTATTTACCTCGTTTCTGTTGTTACTTCCATTTCGGAGAGCAAACAGGAGGCTGATTTTAAATGTCTAACCTGGAGCCCATCTATGTTCTAATGCAAACAGAAGACCAGTTGTCAGTGTCTGGCCCAAAGCCCACTTTTTCCTGCTCCACGAAATGTACACGGGAGGCCAGCTGTAAAGGCCTAGCTTGGGACCCATCTATCTCCTGCCTCAGATTCAAATTTATGTCTTTCCTCTGAATCTTAAGCTGATGGATATGCTGTATCTCTTCTAGCTGCTGAAATGAGGCAAAATGACAAGATCGCATGCATATCAGAAGACCGGGAAAGGAGAGATAGGAAAAATCTCTGTAAAGCTATCAATGATTTCCAACAGAGCTTTCAGAAGCCAGAAAGTCGCCGTGAATTTGACCTCTCCGACCCCCTAGCCCTTAAGAAAGATCTTCCAGCCCGGCAGTCAGATAATGATGCAGTATCAGGAATGCAGAAATTCATGGGAGAGGATTTAAACTTCTATCAGAGGAAGAAATTCCAAGAGGAACAAAACAGGGACTGGTCCTTGCAACAGCAAAGGGAATGGAAGATGGCCCGCGCCAACCAAAAATGCGCAGGTAATGGAACAAAAAAGACAAATGGGTCTCAATACTTTCTTCAACAAAACAATCCCCCCCCTTTTTTTTTCTTGTTTCATTTTGTCTTTTAAGTCTCACTAATGTGTTACTTTGGCCACGTGGCCAAAGAAAGAAACATGAGAACCCGGGTTCCAGGACTTAAGCATCTTCAGCCATGTGCTCATCACGCAGGAAACACCTTCTGAGCTTGTGCTCTGTCCGGGCCCCAGTGGGATGCTGGAGTCCAGGGTAACTCAGCATCGCTCCCGGCCCTCAGTGTGTGGGCAGGACATAGGTCCAGCCTATATCAGTTCGTGTCCAGTAAGAAACTCTGATCATCCCCTGAACCTGGCGGTCCACCTCCATCAATGGGAGCTCTGTTCCTCTAGTTGCCCAGGCCCAAACCCAAGTCATCTTGACTCCTTCCTTCCCCTCAAATGCCACACGCAGTCCAGCAGCAAGTCATCCCAAATTCCAACCACCTTCACCATGTCCTCCACTACCACTCTGGACTAAGCAGTCAGCATCTCCCAACTGGATCATTGCAATAACCTCTAACTGGTCTCCCTGCTTCTGCCCTAGTCTCTCTATAGTCTTTTCTCAACCCAGCAGCCAGAATGATCCCATTAAAGGTTAAGCTGGATCCTTTGCTCAAAACCGATACCTTCTCATTTTACTCAATAAAAACCAAATTTATTTCAAGGATCAACAAGTCTGACCATACCTCCTGCGATGCTGCCCTCTAAACCCCTCTCCCCTGGTTCCACGGCAGACATTACCAGGCCACAGTGGTGATTGCTAACACTGCCAGGCACCCATCTAAGAGCTTTACTTGAATTGACTCATGTCAATCTCCCACAGCCTTCCGATACACCCCCTTTCTTTGGATGGGGCCGTGATGAGAAACAGTTACTCTGCAGGGTGCTCTGCACATCTCAGAAGGATCTCCGGGCAGGCATGCAAGGTTTGATTGCATTTTGCTTCCTTTCAGAGGATCTCTACCTGAAGACAAGGCTGCAGTTTGACGAAACAGCCAAGCATTTACAGAATCTGGAAAGCACCACCAGAAAGGCGGCTTGTACAGCTGTGAAAGAATTCAACAAGAACCAGGTGTATACCCCAGGCTCTGTCTGGAGGGGAAGACAAACACACAGCCACCTCCCCGGCGTGCCCCAGCCTCCTTGACTCATCAATGATAGCAATTCTTTTTTTTTTTATTTTTTGCGGTACGCGGCCCTCTTACTGTTGTGGCCTCTCCCGTTGTGGAGCACAGGCTCCGGACGCGCAGGCTCAGCGGCCACGGCTCACGGGCCCAGCCGCTCCGCGGCATGTGGGATCTTCCCAGACCGGGGCACGAACCCGTGTCCCCTGCATCGGCGGGCGGACTCTCAACCGCTGCGCCACCAGGGAAGCCCGGCAATTCTTTTTAATCCCTGCAACAATCGGTTGCTCTTATTAGTCACCGCGTTCAACAACCCTTTCAGAGGGGCGTGATTAACCCAATTTAATCGATAAAGAAACGGGCTCAGAGTGGGGCACTGACCTTCTTTGGGATGCCTACGTACTAATCTGAGTTGCTTTGGCAGATTCAAATACTGGACTTCCAAATACCGCAAGTCCAGTATTCAAATCCCAGCCTGTCCAGCTGCAAGGCGTGGGCTTACGTAACGTAGTTCAGCTGGCCTCCTTGAGAGCACCTGCTGTGTGTGGGCACCTCAAAAAGAGGTACTTCCCTGGTGGCACAGTGGTGCCCTGTCCATTCATTACTAAAGAGAACTGGTAACACTGACAAATGTCTCTTAATCCGTCTCTTGACTTTACAGAGAAATAACTGCAGCCCAGAGAGGGGAGGTGACTTGCTCCAGATCACACAGCCAGGGCCCATTCCCTCCACCCATCATCCTCATGTGAATAGGGATTTGGCCAGGAATTTATTTGTCCCTGGGGCTGAGGTTGCGGGTAGTGGGAGCACCTTTTAGAAATCACCACTGCTGTGCATCACTTGGTTGGCTGTTCTTTGTGGCCCGCTGCCGTCCAAGGGTGACCAGGACCACACGGAGGGGTACACAGCCCTGTCCTGGGGTGGGTGAGGCCAAGCCCAGGGGAGATGGCAGCCTAACAGGGGGAGGCAGCTCCCTGCTTTGGCAAATCACTGCAGACAAAGACGCGCAGCAGTTATGCACACGACCAACAGGTAGTGATTCCCTGAGCCCAGTCCACTCACCCAGCATCTCCCAGGCAGCTGGGGGTCTGAGGGCCTCCCCACATCCATGCCTGACAAGTCCCCCCATCCCCGGTGCCCTTGAGCACATTCTTCCTTCAAGGGCCCCAAGTGAGACTTGTCAGCCTGTGCCTCGGTCCCACCAGGGTCACTCAGAGCATCTCCCTTAATATCTTGCCCTGAGCAGGCCTTGGAGTCAGCGGAAAAGAAAATTCAAGAGAAAAAACAAGACCAAGAGGACAACCTGGCCGAGATCTCCAACCTGCTGCATGGGGACCTGCTCTCGGAGAACCCCCAGCAGGCAGCCAGCTCCTTCGGGCCCCATCGCGTGGTCCCCGACCGCTGGAAGGGCATGAGCCGGGAGCAGCTGGAGCACATCCGCCTGGTTCAGAAACAGCAAGTCCAGGAGAAGCTGGTGCCTGTCCCCCCCAAGACCTCAGATGGGGCCCTGTGCTCCCTGCCACCTTCCTCAAGCATCTAGTTATAGCCACTGTCACGCTCGGCCCTGGAAGCTTCCCTCAAGGAGTCTGTGTTCTAGTGAGAGGAGGACAAGCGCTAGGGAGGGCAGGAGGCTGGGGAAGGAGCTGAGATTGCTGGGCGTGAGGAGGGTCATCAGGGGACCAAGGGCTCTGGAACAAAGGGCTGAAGGTGTGGAGGGAGGCTTGCACGTGTCTGCGGAAAGGACGATCAGGCGGGGTGAAGAGCAAGGGCAAAGGCCTTGAGGAAGGGCCCTCTTGACCTGTTCAGAGAAGGAGGCGTCTGGTGGCTGGAGTGGAGGGAGGGGAGAGGGTGGGATGAGGTCCAAAAGGCAGAGGGTTGAGGGCCTGGCAGGCCACTGGGGAAGACTTTACCTTTTTTGTGACCGAAATGGGGAGCTCAGGCGGGTTCTGAACAGAGGAGAGACAGGATCTCACAATTAACAGGATCCCTCCCGCTGCTGTATTGAGGTTGGACTTAGGGGGATAAGGCGGGAAGGAGAGAGATCACTGGGGAGGCTGATGGTCGAGGTCAGAGATGGTGCTGGCTGAGGCCAGGGCGCTGGCAGCAGTGGTCCTGAGAAGTGGTCGGATTCTGGATGTATTTGGAAGTTAGAGCCAACAGAATTGGCTGAAGGGTTTGGCATGGCATATGAGAGACAGAGGAGTTAAGGATTACTCCAGGCATCCTGGCCTGAGCAATGAGAAGGAAGGAGTTGGCACTTACAGAGATGGGAAGATGGAGGGAGAAACAAGTCCAGGAGGGAAGTTCATGGGAGAATGGAAATCACAAGCGCAATTTTGGATATGTTGTGTGCAATGTTCTTTAGATATCTATGTCTGCTAGGATTCAGCTGAAAATCCCAAATAACACCATCTTAAAGAAAATAGAACTTTATCTCTTGCATGTAGACTAAATCCTTAAGAAAACAGCCCAGGGCTGGTATGGCAGCTCCACGACCATTGACTAAAGTTCTGCCATCCTCATCACCTGGTTCCCACCTCTTAGTGCAAGATGGCTGCTTGAGCTCCAGTCATCATATGCATATTCCAGCTGGCAGGAAGAAGGAAGGGGTAAGAACGCTAAGGACACTTCCTAGACGTTTCATAAGACATTTCCAGTTACATTTCGTTGGACAATTCAGTCACTAGATTGCCCCAAACTATAAAGAAGAAATGTAGTATTTATTCCAGGCAGTGAAATGCTGGTGATTCTTTTATTAAGAAAGAAGGAAAAACAGCTACTGGTGGACAAGTTATATTTTCTGACACAACTTCCAAGTAAAGTCCAGCAGGCAGCTGGATGTAGAGTCTGGGGCTCAGAATGAGATCTGGGCTGGAGACATAAACAGGAAGTCATCACTGCACTGAGAGTAGTTCAAGCAGCGAACCTGGAGATCACAAAGGGAGTGAGTGTAGACAGAGGGACCCTCCCCTTCCACCCCCATCATTTATAAAGAGCAAAGCGGCCTGAAAAGGAGCAGCCAGAGAGGTAGGAGGGATGCAAGCCGTGGTGAATTCAGAGGGAGCGTGGGAACCCCTGGGTCAAACGCCACTGCTGGGCTGCCGACTGGATGCAGGAGCCAGCACTGGGCAGTCACCTCTTTGGTGGAGGGGTGGCAGCCTGTCTAATGGGCTGGAGAGAGAACAGGCAGGAGGGCCAGGAGACAGCAAGTGCAGACGATACTTTCAAGGCACTCTGCTGTAAAGGGCACAGAGAAATTCACCCCCAAGATCCTGAGCCATGGTCCCGGGGTGGGGCTGTGGCATCAGCACCTTCTAGAAGTGACCAGAGGACCCCAGTGTCCAACCAGGTGGTGCCACTGCCCACTGGTAGCATCCCAGATGCAGAGGAGCTGACACCCGTGGGCCCTGCTTATGGAGCCCTGGGCTGGGAACCACTGTTGGAACCGAGACTCTGCTGTCCCTTCAGGCTCAGAGGACCAGCCAAGGCCTCCCAAGAGGGGGACTCAGCTGGGCCACCAGCATGATGACAGGTGGGGGGGGTCTCCTCTGATTTCCGGCATGACGTTGCTCACCTACCTGCCCCCTTCTGGGCCTCAGTTTCTCCATCTGTAAAATGAAAGGCCGGCTCCTCGAGACAACCCCCTGGGGCTCTTCTGCTGGGGACAGGCGGTGGTGAGTCACCTCTCCTCTCTCCAGAGGCTCCAGGAAGAAGAGCGCCAGCGAGACATGGACTGGGACCGGCAGAGGGTCCAGCGGGCTCGCGCCGCCTTGCTTCTTGAGCGACAGCAGCAGTGCCAACAGCGTGACCTGCGCAGAGCCCTGGACCGCAACCACCTCAGCCTGGCCAAGGAGCAGCTTTCGCAGTCAGTGCCAGGCGGGGGCCTGGGCGGGAGCAGGGAGATGGGGGGACGTAGGGTCGAGGGGGGCGGGTGGGAATTGGGGGCATCATCGAGGGAATCAGGCTCAGGGAAAGTGGGGGTAGGTGCTGGCCGTGCAGGGCCCATAGAGCAGGCACCGTCCTTTCCTGGACCCCTGGCTCACCCTCCCTGAATCCTTCCCACCCAAGGGCTCGGACCCTTGGGGTGTATTTCACCAGAGGCCCTGTAGCAGCAGTGGTTGGGGCTATAGCATAGCCTCCTGGTAAAGAGAAGGGGAAGAAGGACTCAGAGCTAAGAAGCCAGAAATTAAGTGTGAGGAAACCATTGGTCCCCGCGCAGACCAGGGATTGAGATTCCTTTGTGCCCTCAACCTGTAAACACCCCTCCTTGGACGGTCCTCACCTGGGCACTGGCGGACCCCAGCAGGCTCGGACACGGGTGCTGGTGATGGAGTACACGGAGGGCACCAGGAGTCCCAGGGGAGGGCACCGGGTGGGCTTCCGGGAGGAGGCTGCTTGGCTCAGACGTGGGGGAGGACAGTGCCAGCTGCCCACTGCAGGGAGGGCTCTCCGGGGAGAGGAAGGGGCTCCTGGGCTGCCCAGAACAAGTCTGGAGCCTCTTCTTCATTTCAGAAAGGCCCCAGGAGTAGTTCAGAGTTCCAGCTACAGAAAATGTCAAATGCAGATCAGTAGGTGAATTTGTCACTAAGAAAACCCCAACCCATTATTTATTTACTTATTTATCTATCTATTCATCAAGCTCTGGCTTGAACTCGGAGGGGATCCACCAGTATTTTTTCCAATGTCTGTTTATCAGTGGGTCCATCATTGGGGGCCTAAATAAGGAGAATTAAGAGAGAATCTCACAGAAATCAAATGGGATGAGCAAATGTCTTAACAATCATGGAATTCTAAGATATCCCCACATTTCACGTGCGCAGGTCGCTAAACTAATCAGCGGTGATGCGATGCCCCCTTCCTCCCCCTTTAGCTCGTAGGGCTGGAATGCACTCTGTATCCTGGGGTTAACACACCAGTTAAACAGTAGAATGTTTAGGAAGTCAGGCATTTGCTTATTTCTTTTTCTCCTTGTTTTATTATCAGGAAAAAATATATGAAGGAAATCTGTACAAATCATCTCACAGAAGATTATTTCGCACAATTTAATACAAGAAGTCGATAATGAAAAAGGCACCTTCTTTCCCTCTGAATCGTTTACCTATAAAGGGCAGTAACCTTGAAGAGTCCCATGTGTTAAAAAAAAAAAAAGGCGCTCTTTGGTCCATAAGTACTGTTGGACTTAATTTTTCCACTGTACACAAAACTTGATTAAACCCCTTCCTGTATTTCTATGAGGAGCATTAGTGTCCGTTCAACTCAGCTCAGACTATTTCTAGAGCAGCTCTGGTGCTGTAGATACAAGGAAGGAAGCCCGCGTATTAGACGCTAGGTTCAGCTGGTGCAATCGCCAATACTCACGGGCATCATTTTAACCGCTTCCCGTGGAATTAACTAATTTGGTTCTCACAGCAGCCCGGGGTGGGCATTTTTATTACTCGCATTCTCCAGGTGAAGAGCCTGAGCTATAGACACGTTAAGTGACTTGCCCAAGGTCACGCTGACGGGACGTGGTGGACCTGGGGTTGAACCCAGGGTGTCTGGCTCTCAACCACTTCTCTCTCCTGGCTCCCGGTAACACGACCCAAAACACGAGTGGCCAAAAAGGCACAAGTTTATTTCCTCCTCTCGTCAGAGCCCCAGCTGAGCAGTGCTCCCTCATTGCTCTGCCATCCTGTGGTCCCAGAATGCTGTTCCAGCTCCCACCAACCTATCACATTCAAGCCAGCAGGCAGGAGAAAACGGGAAGGAAGCGGGTGGGTGAACGCAGCACAGCAGCAAGGCCGTGGATCCGGAAGTGTACATTTCACGTCTGCTCACACCCTATTGGCCAGAATTTAGTCACGTGACCATGCCTCGCTGCGGTGGAGGCTGGGGAGCCTTGCTGGCTAACCACGAGACAGGCGGTAATTCCGCAATGGTATAAAAGATGGAAGAGCACAGAGTTGGGGACGACTAGCAGTCTGCAGAGTCTTGAACCGTGCTTTGGAATTTGCCAGTAGGGAGGTGAAGGGAGGCAACTTACACGGGGGGAGGGGGAGAGTATGTCCAACAGTAACGGGGTCACTAGCTCCCAGGCCCAGATGACTGGGTCCCGACCAGTTACCTCTACCTTCTCCGTGTAGGCTTCTTGCAGGACCATATGCGTATGGCCAGTGACAAATGGCAGCTCTCGGTGGCACTTCATCATTAGCCAAGGTGGAGCTGGATACGCCAGTGCTAGCTACTTAGCCCACATCCCTCTTCTTGTAAACACAGCGCCTCTTTCTCCCCGGCCGGAAGCCCTTCACCGGCTGGTGTTTAACCAGAGCCTGAGGATTGGCAGGGTTTTCCCAGGTGGATCAGTTGGAGCTGAACATCCTTTAGAGAAGCATGTTGAGGGTGTATAGTTTCCTGGAAACTATCATAACAAAGTACCACACGTTAGGGGGCTTAAACAACAGAAAGGTACAGTTCCTCACAGCTCTCAGGCCAGAATCCGAGACCAAGGTGTCGACAGGGCTGGTTCCTTCTGAGGGCCTTGCAGGAGAACCTGTCCTGGCCTGTCTCCCAGCTTCTGGAGATTTGCTGATGACCTTTGGTGTTCCTTGGCTTGTAGATGCATCACCCACACCTATGCCTTCACCTTCACATGGCATTCTCATCCCCTGTGTGTCTGCGTCCCAGTTTTCCCTGTTCATAAGGACACTAGCCATATTTGATTAGGGTTCAGCTTAATGATTTTACCTAAACTATATCTACAATGACCTTATTTATAAGATCGCATTCTGAGGTACTGGAAGTTAGGAATCCACTATACCTTCGGGGGTGGGGGAAGGGCACAATTCAACCCTTAATGGGGGGAATGCAGAGGGGCACCTGCCCGCTTGCTTCCCAGGATGATCCCATTGAGAATGTTGCTGCCCAGGCTGAACAAGCCACGCTTCGGGGTGGGCCCTGGATGAGCGGCACCCTGTGTAGATTGTTAATCATCCTGCAGTTGGGCAGGGAGATAAAGTGAGTGATGGGAGGCGATGTCAGTTCATTCAGTGCACATCGAGTGCTCTTCAAATCCTGGACGCTGTGCCAGGCCCTGGGCTAGGATCTCTCACAGTCTAGTGGGAGACCCATTTATGGAAGTAGGTCCTTGCACAGGAGTGGGAGGTGGAATCATACACCGGGCTGCTGGGCACAGGCTAGGAGGAAGATGGCGCTAGGAGGACCCTGCAGTCGTCAGTAATACCAGTTATATGCCTGGAATCACAGGCCCAAAGTGGAGAGGCTTGCTTTGACTCTGAATTTCGCATCATTATAAAAAATATTCCGAAAGGAAGGCGAGGCGCGAAACCCGGACATTTGCTTGCTTTAAGTGCGCCCTCTGCTGGTGACCAGCAGCACAACACATTCCCCGTGGTTCTCGGGCAGGAAAATGAATGAACCCCAGGGATTAATTCAACTAATTCAACTACCGCATCCCAGGCCCAGTGTTGGGTAGGTTGTTGCAACACCCGTGCACCCCTGGATGTTGTGATTGCCGTCCTGCCGAGAGAAGACAAAAGAAGGGAGGTTGAGTAACTTGCCTCCACCTGGAAGGCAGAGTCAGGTTCCCGGTGTGGGACCCTCTCCATGGCTCCTCTGAATGGCCCCATTACGTTTTTACAGACACACACACTCCAGAGGGTTTTGTTTTCTTTCTTGGTTTTTCACTTTTCCCCCGAACATTTATTATGAAAAATGTCACACATACAGAAAAATCGAAATCATTATACAATACACTCACACACCTACTACCTAGATTCTACAATTAATATTTTGCTAATATTTGCTTCATTGTCTATCTCTCCACAAACTGGCTTTTAAAAATTCCAGTTATCAGGGAGGGGGAAGGGTAAACTGAGACGAAGTGAGAGAGTGGCATGGACATATATACACTATAGATAAAATAGATAGCTAGTGGGAAGCAGCTGCATAGCACAGGGAGATCACCTCAGTGCTTTGTAACCACCTAGAGGGGTGGGATAGGGAGGGTGGGAGGGAGACACAAGAGGGAGGGGACATGGGGATATATGTATACATATAGCTGATTCACTTTGTTATAAAGAAGAAGCTAACACACCATTGTAAAGCAATTATACTCCAATAAAGATGTTTTAAGAAAAGAATATTTGATCTAATAAAATCACTCTGAACTTAAAAAATATATTAAAAAATTAAAAATATTAAAATTCCCATTATATGATGCTTACAAAAGACACATCTAAAACAAAACAGCACAGAAAAGTTAAAATAAGAGGATTCAAAAGTCATTTGACTTTATCCAAATAAGTTGAAAACCTATGTCCACACAAAACCCTGCACATGAATATTTACAGCGGCTTTACTCATACTTGCCAAAACTTGGAGACAGCCAAGATGTCCTTCAGCAGAGGAATGGATAAACAAACAGCAGTACAGCCATACAGTGGAATATTATTCTTTGCTCAAAATAAGTGAACTATCAAGCCATGGAACCATAAATGCATATCACTGAGTGATTGAGAAGCCTGCAGACTGTATGATTCCAACTTTATGACGTCCTGGAAAAGGCAAAGCTGTGAAGACAGTAAAAAGATCAATGTATGGCAGGGATTTGGGGTGGGGGGCGGGGTGGGTGTGGTAAATAAAGGGAGCACAGAGGATTTTTAGGGCAGCAAAACTATTCTGTATGATGCTACAATGGTAGATACAGGTCATTATGCATTTGTCTAAACCCATAGAACGTACGACACAAAGAGCAAACCCTAACTATGGACTTGAGTTAATAATGATGTATCACTATTGACTCATTAATTTACACAAATGTGCTACACTAAAGCTAGGTGTTAGTAACATGGGAAACTGGGGAGGGGGGAAGTAGGTATATGGGAAGTCTCTGAACTTTCCACTCAATTTTTCTGTAAACCTAAAAAATAAAGTCTAATTTATAAGAAATTAGACTCTAAAAAATAAAGTCTAATTTATAAAAAGAGAAGCCATGGAATACAGAAATGCTGTCACGGAGGTGCTGACACAGAGGGGGAAGGTCTAATACATGTTGGGAATTAGGAGCAAAAGAAATATTAAACTAAATGCACAAAATATACGGTGCAGCCATGTCTAGACACCATGTTGTATCTGGTAATTTTTGTGCCAATAAATGACATCAAAATTAAAAAAAAATAGAAGCCATAAAATAGCTAGGAAGGGGGAAAAAGCCACTTGCACATCGTTCTTTATCTTTATTCTGAGTTCAAGTTCTAGTGTTCAGAATGATGGAGGGAAAACTGAAAAATGAAGGATTAGCCCTATGCTAAATAATTCAAGGATTCTCCTTTGTAGCCTCTGTGTTACTCCTGGCCTTGCCAGTCTGTTCTAGTTGAGTATGTGGAAACTGAATTCATTTGCAGACTAAGGGGTATAATCCTAGAACCGAATTCCTTTGTCTATCCTCTTATCCCTACTTTACAGATGGCCCAACAGAGAAAAGGCACACGCAGCGTTTCATGACTGCATACTGCAGAAGTGAACTGTGCACCTTTATTCCTCACTAGGGCCCGCTGCTCTGTTCCTCCTTTGTCCTAGTATCTGTTTGTGGATGGTGTTGTACAACCAAGAGCCTTTGTAGAATCAAGACCCTGGACGCTGCATAGTATCTTAATGGCAAATACGAATATTTAAATCCTGGGTCATTGTTTCACCAATAGAACATCTTTACTGAGGAAGTAATATAAACAGAAATTGCACAAAACACCGTTTGTGTGTTCAATAGTGTGTATCTTTGCACACATCAGAAACTTCGTTTTGGTTCTCAATGTTTTTACTGGTATCTCTCCATGCCTATTTTTTTTTGGACTGCCCTCCTTTAGGAAAACCTAGCAAAATTATGTTACTATTACAAGTCACTACTCAAGGGTCAGCGCTTCTGACTTTGCTAAAGGGTAGATTGACTAAAGGAATAATAATTTGGAAACATTTTTTATTTGTCAGTGCCTCCTTACCTGTTCAGACTTCCTGTGTATAACTTGTCCAGCAGTTTGTACCCTCTAGTAACTGCGGTCCAAATGAAGATAAAATTTTACTTGGTTCTTGCCCACACCATTTCATGCAGAACTTGGCCCTTTCGTATCATCTGGTCTTCCAAGATTCTCACTCCAGAGTTTTTAATAAGCATCTTCTACGGGAAAAGCATATATCCTCAGCATGAGGGACTGGTACGAAATCATTTGACGCAATTATTTTTAAAACTTTTGGCGAATCTTCCTGCCCCTGCTGAGTGTTTTTCTCTTGCTTTTGTCTGTTTTCCAAATATGCAAATTGCAGCACACGTATCCAATTTTACACATTTCACATAGTTAGAGTGTAAAACGTTCCTCCATAATCTTTGACAGCCCAGTTATGCTTACGCCACACTCCTTTGGCTTCCAAATATCCCCCATTATAGGAACGGTTCCCGCTAATCCAACACCTACTATGTGCCAGGCAGGAACTCAGTGAAGTGTGTTACATGGAATATCAGCTCGTCTCGACAACTGCATGATCGCTGTTTATCCTGGTTTTACACATGAGGAAGCTGAAGAGCAGGGAAGTCATCAACTTGCTGGAGGTCAAACAGCTAGTAATGGGGGGAGCTGGTTTCAATCCCAGATAAGCTGAATCACCATCAGTCTCCCTACCCTTAGTATTCCCTACCACCCTCGCTACTGTAATGGGGAAGAACCTTTGTGTTCTATTACAAGTTCGTCACTAAAGGGATGTTGCCTATAAGCTTAAATCATACATAGTGGCCCATCTCTGGGAACCCTGCCTCCCAGGTAATGAGCGTTAAGCTAAAATACCTTTGTTTAGCTCACAGGAAACCTCCAGAGCGGGCCCACCTGTGAATGACTGCAGGGAGGAAGAAATGAACACCTCCCCTCTGGGGGCTGATGGGAACCAGGAAATGCTTGACTTTACCCCCCTCCCCTTTTCGTATAAAAGGAGCCTGAATTCTAACTCAGGCAAGATGGGTCTTTGGGACAGGAGTCCACCGTCTTCTCAATACGCCGGCTTTTCAAACAAAGTTGCTATTCCCTGTCCCAACAACTTGTCTCTCAATATATTGGCCCATCGAGCTGTGAGCAGTATGAACTTGGACTTGGTAACACTACCAGCCAGCCCCATTTCATGGACACAGAGCTCCGTAGCCTCAAAACGTCACCTCCCTCTCTCCAGTTCTACCTGCCTAATAACCTCTGACATCTACATGCTGCATTGTAGACAAGTGTCACTGACATAATGTCATTGGATCCTTGCAACAAACTTGTGAGATAGGCAGTTGTCTATTACTTTGATTCACAGTTAAGGAGGCTGAGGTTTAGAGAGATAAATAATGTCACAGCATGAGAAGAGAAGAGCAGGGATCCAAACCCGGGTCATGCTGACTCCTGCTTTAGTGCTCAGGCCATCTAGCCACAGAGAGGCCCGCCTCAAGCACACAAACCCCACAGACTGAGGTGGTGCTTTTGTCCTGGGCACCTGGCCTAACTTTTGTCTTTGTTGAAGAGTGAACAGTGCGTCATGTCGTATTTACTGCTTTGGTCTACCTCCCACTTCAGAATGGATACTGCAGGCAGGCTGCATCTGTGACAAGCGCTATGCTAAGTACATTCCTTTTACACATCTTGGTTCCTTGCAACTATCCTCAGAGGTCAGGATTATCGTCCCCATTCTTCACAGATTTCTGCTTCCAGAGGAATGATGTGTACGGCAGATTAAATATCCTGAAAAGTCTGTCCACTACAATTCAGCTAGATCCTGAACGAGTTACAGCCAGCATTTTATATGCATTGCTGAGCTCACGAGAGGGTAAATGAAACCATGAAAAAGTTACACACACACAAGAAGGAACAGTGGACTGAAACCAGAACAGTGAACGGTAACAAAAAAAAGAAGCTGGGGCTGCCCTGGTGGCAAAGACTGATAACAGAAACCCGGAGTTTTGGGGACTAATAATCAGGAGGAAGATGAGAGACCCTCGTAAAGGGTGAGCATCAAAATTGAGACCTCAGCATTAATCTGAAAACTTGGAAGGTGGCTACACTCTTAGGGATAGAGAGATTGCTAGAGGCCAGTGAGTCTTCACTGTGGCTGAGACAGTGGTAGGGATGACGGTGGTGATAAGATGATGGTGATGGTGGTGATGATGGTGGTGTTGATGGTGATAGTGATGATGATGGTGGTCTTTGAGAATTCACACCCTTATGCTCAGTCTTTTTTTTTTTCCACTCCTGGGTATATGCCCAAGAGAAGTAAAAACATGCCCATACAAAAACTTGTACATGGGACCTCCCTGGCAGTCCAGTGGTTAAGACCTTGTGCTCCCGATGCAGGGGTTGAGGGTTCAGTCCCTGGTCCGGGAACTAAGATCCTGCATGCTGCACGGTGCAGCCAAAAAAAAGAAAAAACCACCAAAAAAACCCTGTACATGAATGCTCAGAGCAACTTTATTCACAATAGCCAAAAACTGAAAACAACCCAAATGTCCATCGACAATGAATGAGTAAACAAAATGTGTGTGTGTATACATACAACAGAATATTTGTCCATAAAGAGGAATAAGGTCCTGTTAAATGCCACAATGTGGATGAACCTTGAAAACAGTATGCTAAGTGAAAGGATCCAGACACAAAGGGCCACATTTTATCATTCCTTCTGTATCAAATGTCCAGAATACACAAATCCATAGAGACAGAAAGTAGATTAGTGTTCTGCCAGGAACTAAAGGGTTTTGGAGTGATGAAAATGTTACGAAGCTAAATAGTAGTGAAGGTTCCACAACTCTGAATATATTAAAAGCCGCTGAGTTGTACATTTTTAAAGGGTGAATATTATGGTATGTGAATTATATCTCAGTGTTTCAAAAGCCCATGAGATACCATTACATAGGCACTAGAATGGCTAAAATTTAAAAAAAACAAACAACCATACTAAATGATGACCACGATGCAGAGCAACTAGAACTTTAATCCATTATTGGTGGAAAAGAGGCAGTTTTCACAAAATTAACCATAAACATTTAAAGCTAACATTTAACTCTACATTTAACCATGCAGTTAACATTTAACAAAGTAACCATTCATTTACCCTATGACCAACTATTCCAAGAGAAATGAAAACACATGTCCACAAGAAGACTTTTACAGAAGTGTCCGTAGCATCTTTAGTCATGGTAGCCCCAAACTGGAATCAACAAAAATGTCTATCACCAGGTGATCAGATAAACAAATGTGACATACCAGGTGATCAGATAAACAAATGTGACATACCAGGTGATCAGATAAACAAATGTGACATACCAGGTGATCAGATAAACAAATGTGACATACCATCTGTTATGTGAGTGTGACATACCATACCACTCACTGATTAAAAGAAACAAATTGCTAATATACCCAACAAAATGGATGAATCAGAAACTGGAGTCAGAAAGTACAGTACTATAGCAGGCCCCAAACAGTACACGAATACAATTGTCTCTATGTGAAGTTCTACAGTACGCAAAAGTATTCTGTGTTTGCCTAGGTCAGGGGATGGGCGTTGGCTGCAAAGGGCACGAGGCAATTTTTTTTGGAATGATGGAAATGTAAAGAAAAAAACACCAAGACCCCACTTCACCCCAACCCCCAGCAAGACAGCAAAAGCAGGGGCCTTAACACACCTGCTACCAGACGGTGGGAAACGAGCTGGCTGCCGGCTGCCCATGCTGAAGTCCACCAGCAGGTGGCGTTTCTGCCTCGCATGCGCCAGCCCTCCGCAGGGCCCCGACCCCCGGCCGCCTCGTTTCCCCGTGTGCCTCTGGTCTCTCCAGACAGATAGACGGGGCTGCTCTGGAGGCTGTAGGTGTAACGTGCTGCGACAGCCACTTTACAGCGTCGGTGCACGGAGGCGGTGACTGGTCCCCATGCTTCTCTCCTGGGCACAGGCAGGCACATGGCGGGGCGGGGTGGTGGGGAGTATGGAGCTGGCGCCTCGGGTACATTTTCCAAACGAGGCGTCTTCCTGATCATGTGCGATGTGTCCACATGACGTTAAGACATTGATGAAAGGATTTGGAAGGAGCCTAGTGAGAGCAAGACTGAGCTACATGGAGGAAGCAGTTGCAGGGTGGGGCCTCCCTCTGCGCTTTCCACAACCACGCAGAGGCCCCGGCGTCGCCCCCAGGTTCACGCTGCCCCATCTTGGAAACTAGCCACCCCTCTGCCCAGGGCCGGCCAAGCTGGTTTTGCCCATCCTGTGGCTGTTAGGTCTGCCTTCCTTCTTTTCCTTCTTTTTAAAAAAAATATATATATTTATTTATTTTTGGCTGCGTTGGGTTTTCATTGCGGTGCGCGGGCTTCTCATTGCGGTGGCTTCTCTTGTTGCGGAGCACAGGCTCTAGGTGCGCGGGCTTCAGTACATGTGGCACGTGGGCTCAGTACCTGTGGCTCGCGGGCCCTAGAGCGCAGGCTCAGTAGTTGTGATGCACGGGCTTAGTCGCTCCGCGGCTTGTGGGATCTTCCCGGACCAGGGCTGGAACCCCTGTGTCCCCTGCACTGGCAGGCGGATTCTTAACCGCTGCGCCACCAGCACAGTCCCTGCCTTCCTTCTTTCCTTTTGCCAAGCAAGGGATGAATCCAATGCCTCCGTGGCCAATTCCCAGTGCTGGTTATGGCCCCAGAATGTGGACATGGATAGAGATGTGGGAAGATGGAATGCCTGTGATTTCACGGCTCTTTGCTTTTTACCAGAGGTTCTAGGAAGCTTTCAAAACACACTTGTTTTAACAGCGCCCAAACAGACTTCAACCCCATCGTCCACAATTGTTGGGGATGGAACATTCCAGAGCCCATTGGAGAAAGAAGCAGCTGGGCCCATCTCCTCCACAGCAGGCTGAGCCGTGAACTCATCACCCCGTAAGGTTCCCATTGAGGCTCCTGGGCTCAACAGATACGCCTTTGTTGGCTGGATGTCCAGTGGGAATTCAAGGAGGCTGAGCATAGACCTGACGGCTGTCTGGGCCTCCCTGGGATGACAGCAGGATCCAACCAGCCACCACAAAGTCTCTCACTCAAGGTCACTCTGTCCTTGGCTTGCTCACATGGGAAGTGACCCAGACTGGCCTTTTGGCTCCAGACCCACCACTGATGGCCCCAATTTCCTCATCCCCAACTCAAATTCATGCCCAGGGAGTCTGATTAGACCAGGACATCCTTTCAAATGAGCAGTGCGGAGGTCAAGGCCCCATCTGTGGTCCCCATCACTGTGGCCAGGGGGACATGGCTCAGAGGTAACCAGAGGGCCAGAGGTCAGTGGGTTTGCAACAACAATAAACACGCCCAGCAAAATATAACAGCATCCACGGCTGCTGCTCTGTGAGGTCAGCACAGCACTGGCACAGCCCATATTCGGTGATTAAAACCTCCATGAAACTGTAGTGTATCGTTGCTAGTTTTATTTCCCAGTTGAGGAACTGAGACTCGGAGAATGGGACTGACTTTCCCAAGGTCCTGGAGCCAGTTACACGTGGAGCCAGGCATTGACCCCCAAGTCCCACAGCCTGAGCCCCCGACAGAGTGCCCGGAAGTATGATTAGCAGAACCCCAGAAACTAGAGATGGGGGACAGCTTGCCAATGTATCTCTCTAGCCCGACCTTGGCCCTGAATCCCAGGCTCAGCATGAAACGCCGACCTGATAGTTTGAACTGGATGTCTAACAGACGGTCAGAATGAACGTGTCCAAGCAGCTCTATCCCAGACTTGTTCCTTTACACTCTTTTTCAGTTCAGTCAATGGCGATCCTATTCTTCCAACTGCTCAGGCCAAAAAAGATGGATTCATCCCTGGATTTTCTCTTTCTCACATCCCACGTCCAATGCCGTCAGCAAATCCTGTTGGCTGGACTTCAAAATATATAAGCAATCTGACTGCTTCTTACCACCTTTATGGCTAACCCCTTGTCCAAGCCCTTATCTCCTCACTGGTAGCCCTGCTTCTCCCCTTGTCTGTGCACATTCCTTCTCAACACAATAGCCCCAGAAACCAAGTGAGAATGCAAGTCAGACTGTCTGTCCTTTCACTCAAACCCTCCCGTGGCTCCCAGCTCGCTCAGAGCGGAGCCAGTTGTCTCCGAGCCCCATCTGACCCCGTTGTCTGCGGTCTCTCCTGCGCACGCCCCCGCCCCCTTGTTCACTCTGCTCCGCCGTCCTCACTTCCCTGCTCTTCACTGAGCATATGCCAATTACACTCCTGCCTCAGGGCCTTTGCACCTGCCATTCCCTCAGTTTAAAATCCTCTTTCTCGGAGTATCCCTGTGGCCAACTGTATCACTTCCTTAGGGACTCATCTCAAGAGTTACCTTCTCAGTGAGGCCCTTTCCTGCCCCCTAAGTAAAAGGGCAACACCCCTCGTCCATGGCGCCTCCCTCCTCTCCTGCTTTATTTTTCTCCATGGCATATATCACCTGTTGTGTATATTGATCCCCTGCCGCTAAAATGTATGTTCCTAAAGGGCAGGGACTTGACTTTATTCGCTACTGTTCCCGGATCCTTGAACGGTACATGACATGTATTTGTTGAATGAGATTGATGATGTGTGGGGCGTGAGTTTCATAGCCTGAGCCTGAGCAGGTCCACCCAGTGTTCTGACATACTCAGGACATGTCTAGAGAGCAAGTGGGTGAATCCACCGGGGTCTTGTTTGTGTGATGATTGAGGAGTTGCTGGGGAAAATCTCAGTGTGGGGAAAATGATAGTCCAGGCACACGGTGTTTCCTAATCATAGTGGCTTGGTTGATAACAGAGAGATCCGTGGCTCAGCTCCGCGGCACTCCTGTTAGAGATCCAGGGGATGGCACTGGAAGTCCAAGGACCAGCATTCCTGGGAGCCACAGGGAGTACCAGGCAGCATGTCCCTACAGTGGTGCCTGAGAGGGTGCCTCAAGGGGTCAGAGAGCATAACCAGCCAGGCCTGGGTGTGGAAATGTGACACCCACTTCCCGGGGGTGATAGGGCCAAGAGGCCAGCACAACACGACCTGAATCGCAGCCACCCTCATGCTCATATCCCAGCCCTGGTAACTCACGTATTAATGCCAAAAGCCTCTTCTGGCAGATTCAAAGTCACATTCTGTAAGGGGGAGAGCCGTTCATTCATCTGATGCATGTTTATCAAGAGCCTGTAATACGCCAGGCACAGTGCTAGGCCCTGGGCTGCAGCCATTAACAAGATGTGTAGGCTAATGAGGGGACGGAAATAAACAAGCAAATCAGGACGCGGACAAGATCAACAAAAGCAGACCGAAATGCTACCACGAATATGGCTGTGAGAGCTACTTTGTTCTATGCAGCATTTTTAATGGTGACTTGGATGAAGCTCCAAAATGTACGCTTCTCAGTTCTCCAGGGGATTAGCGTCAGAACCAGGACCGACACAATTAGCAGGATGGAATTTAGCCGTGACAAGTTGTCGAGATCTGGAATCAGGCCCCGAAATCAATTACACAGACTCGGAATGTCATAGTCGACAGAGTGTGAGAAAAGGACTTGGAGGAATTTGTTGACTACAAGTCAAGGGTGGTGTAGCCGTTCACTCACTCATTCCCTCAGCAAATTCTGAGCGGATGATTACGGTACCAGATACTGTTCTGGGCAAGGAAAGGACAAAACAAAACAAGTTCCTGTCCTTATGGAGGTTACGTTCTGGTGGGAGGAAAGACAATAAACAAGTGAATCTGTGGTTGTAGGTGGTGATGGGTGCTGATGAGCAGGGAAGGAAGGGCCGAGGGAGTGTGAATTTGGGGAGAAGCTCTGCAATTTTAGGTTGGGTGGCCGGAGTAACTGAGTTCCCGGGGAAGCAGGTGCTGATCTGGGGGTTCGCGTGGGGGTATTTATTTGGGAGGACAGTAGGAATCCACATGTGCAGGAGGAAGGGAAGGAAGCAGGATTGGGCTTTGGGAGGAGTTGAGCTGTGACTCAAGCCGAAGAACTCAGCCAGCGCCCCATGGAGTTCTGGACACAGATGAGCCTTCAGAATTGTCTCAAATCCCCCATGTTGACTGGCATCGGGTGAGGCTGCCTTGGAAGGATGCATGTGCTTGAACAGGAGGTTTTCTTCAGCTGAGACAATCCTCAAAGGGGCTGAGAGCTGAGGGCACCTCCCAGCAGCCAGGGGACAAGTCCTTCGCTCCTGAAGAGGGGTCAGGACCACACATCACAGTGCCCACTACCCCAGGGAAGGCTTCAGCAAGAAGAAGACATTGACAGAAGAACCTGAAGGTGTGAGGCCCAAAACCTTTCCAGGCGGAGGAACAGCAAGCACACAGGTCCTGCGGAGGGACGATGCTTGGGTGGTCCAGGAGGCTGGCGTGGCTGGAACACAGTGGGGGAGGGGGAGGGGTGGGGGGAGCTGGATTCTCAGTGACGGTCCAGGTTGCAAGGACTGTGACTTCTACTGGGAGTCAGACTGGTGC
>NW_020172451.1:4179443-4181315 GCF_003031525.2 Neophocaena asiaeorientalis asiaeorientalis | reverse complement strand
GCGGGCAATGATGAAGCTGGGAGCCGATCAGGGAGCCCGCGGTAATGATCCAAGCAGGCGACGATGGTAGCTTGGACCCAGGTGAAGCAGCAGACATGGAGAGAAGTGACATGCTTCTGGACAGGTTTAGAGATGGAGCAAACAGACATGATGACAGATTGGAAGAGGGGTCAAGGGTGACGCCAAGGTTTGGGAACTGAGTAGCTGGTTGAAGGAGTTTCTGTTACAAAAATGGATGCCTTCCTCCAAAAGGATGTTGGGCTGAGCCTACCAGGAGAGGCCTGCACTGGGCATTAAAGAGTTAACCCTATAGCGAATAGGCTTGTGGTTGCCAAGGGGGAAGGGGGTTGGGGGAGGGAAGGACTGGTAGTTTGGAATTACCAGATGCAAACTGGTGTATATAGGATGGATAAACAACAAGGTCCTACTGTATAGCACAGGGAACTATATTCAAAGTCCTGGGATAAATCATAATGGAAAAGAATATGAAAAGGAACGTATGTACATGTATAACTGAGTCACTTAGCTGTACAGCAGTAATTAACACTACATAGTAAATCAGCTACACTTCAATTAATCAAAAAAAAAGAGTTAGTCCTTTTCCAAACCCTCCCCTCCATGCAGGAGACGCTGGGTGACAGGTGGTTTAACCCATCAGGTGGGCAGGCTGTGTACACAGAGGGTCCTCATGCAGCTGAGGAGCTGAGACAGACCTCACTGGCCAGCTGAGGGCTCCTTTCCTCTGAGACGCACACTTCAGGAAGGGCACTGACAAATTAACGTATTAAACAGCAAGACCCGGTGACAGATCTAATGGTGATTGTAATTTTGTTTTAATTAATTAATTATCTATTTACTTATTTGGCTGAGTTGGGTCTTCGTTGCTGCGCGTGGGTTTTCTCTAGTTGTGGCGAGCGGGGGCTCCTCTTTGTTGCGGTGCGCGGGCTTCTCATTGCGGTGGCTTCTCTTGTTGCGGAGCACGGGCTCTAGGTGCTCAGGCTTCAGTTGTTGTGGCACACGGGCTTCAGTAGTTGTGGCTCGAGGGCTCTAGAGTGCAGGCTCAGTAGTTGTGGCACGTGGGCTCAGTAGTTGTGGCTCGAGGGCTCTAGAGTGCAGGCTCAGTAGTTGTGGCGCGAGGGCTTAGTTGCTCCGCGGCATGTGGGATCTTCCCGGACCAGGGCTCGAACCCGTGTCCCCTGCATTGGCAGGCGGATTCTTAACCACTGCGCCACCAGGGAAGCCCAGTGACTGTAATTTCGAAGTAGCCACAGCCATTAATTGATGACAGGTCACAGGCGCTACTAATACTCCTCTGGAAGCTCGTGCCTTCATGGTGGAAGGAAATGCCACATTTCAGTTATAGGTTGGTTGAAATAAAGAGGTAACTTTTCCCCATCCTCTTTTATGGAACCCCCTCCGTCCTTTCCAAGGATCTCTCAGGAATCTGTGGGCCCAGATCAAGAACCCCTGGAGGGCACCCATTTTGCTGATGAGATGAACAAACTGAGGCTCCGAGAGGTGAAGGGATTTGCTCAAAGCCAGGCAGTACCGAGCCGGGATGGGCATCTGGGCTGTGTGGTCCCAAAGCCCACTTTGGATTCCACCTTCCGTCTGTATAGTGGAGATAAACCTGCTCACCTGGCTGGGCTGATGGGCAGAGGCCTGGTGCACAGAGGCTTCCGTAAACCGCCGCTCCTGGACCCCACGACACCACGAGGCGGTGGAGGGCAGACAGTGAGAATGGGCTCTGGGTGCTCGAGCCGCAGCTGGCAGCATCCTGGATGATTTCAGGCTGTTCTCGGGGAGCCCAGTCCTCTCTCCTGGGCTGGGTGGGTGGGGCAGGGGACTGGCTGGGCCCTGGGGCAGCACACG